>NC_090899.1:12546309-12846309 GCF_040956055.1 Brachionichthys hirsutus
TTAAATTAAGAAGTTGCAGGGCACCCCCATCACACACACACGAAAGACCAAACCCCTCCTCCCTTCCACCTCCGACCCACCCAACAAACACACACACACGCACGTACACACACGCGCGCACACGAGTTTGAGCTCTTGGATTGGCGCAGTGATTGAGAAAAGCAGAATTGCAACGCATCAGGTCTCCCAGCGGTTTCAGATCCTCATATTAGTCAGATGGTTGCCACCTGTGCCTTGCTCAGTGGCAGTTGTGCTCTGTCTAATATATAGGACACGATTTCCTAATATGGCTAAGCTCCCTATACCCCCCCCCCCCCCTGTTTGTCTGTGTATAACAGCCTTTCAAAGACAGACAGAGAGAGAGAGAGAGAGAGAGAGAGAGAGAGAATGAAAGTGTTCTTCCAGCTCCAGTTGTTTCCGCTGTGATCTGCCCATCTTTCTTTCTACACCTTTACAGTCTGGTGTTCTGATGCTGCCAGTGTGTTTCCTAAAAAACACACACATCTCAAGAAGAGGTGTGTGTGTGTGTGTGTGTGTGTGTGTGCGTGTGTGTGTGCGTGTGCGTGTGCGTGTGCTGGTAGAAAGTTTGCTTAACCTCAGGGATGGTGGGGGAGGATATCATTCCCTTGATCTCTGCATGCTCATCGATATAATAACGGACTTTAGTCCGCTTTTAGAAAGCTGGAAGTCTGACCATCCGCGTAACAGCTGCGCTGAAGCCGACGCTCTCATTCATGTGCGCGCTATTCCGCGCTCGTCGGAAGGATCATTTCATCCACCCTCGCCTGTAATAATGTATCTATATAAATTAAGGTCAGACCGTCGCCCTCCACCCCGCGGCCCCGGCCCATACAAAGCACGCACGATGCCCGCGCGGGCTCTTTGCGCGTGTAAGAGATATCAAAGAGAGGCGCGCGTACCTGTTTCATCCAGAAGAATAATCCAGCATGATTTGGCTTGATAGACAGTCCGCGCGGAGAAAGCACGCTGTTCGCTGTGTGTGTATACTGAAGTGCATGATTGAGGAGGGAGAGTCCATTCCGTCGCTGCGGGGGTGGACAGGGATTTGTGTCAGTCGTTGTTTTCCTATCGCCCGTTTAATTCGGGTTGGAATTAACCGAATGAAGACAGTTTAGGGTTTTTTGGGGGCCAATATATATATATATATAAATACCAGTTTGGCTCCTGCATGTATCTTTTGAGATCTCCCAAGCGGCCCCTCCTCGCGGACGATGGTTCCTCCCGCATTAAATGGAACTATCTGCTATTGTCTCAGCAGCGAAAAGTTGTTGATACCGCAAAGTACTGCGCTTACCCCCCAAAAAAGTGCGAAAAGAGCTTGTGTTACTATTTATTCATAATAATTTTTACATTTAAGTGACGTCATGTTATGGAATAAGGACGCAGTTTGAAATGTATGTGTGTGTTTTTTCTTTCTTTCTGGTTTAGCCATTATATCCAGAGAGTCATCCTGCGTGATCCACCCTGTATAACTCCAACACAGATGCTTGTAAAAGGGGAAATGTACGTGAGAAAACAATGAGAACTAATCCTATTGGGAGGACTCCAAAAAACACAATGTGAGGTAATGACAATGGATTAACTCGTGGTGCTTGGAAAAATTCTGAAAGACAATACAATTCATTCAAATATGCATTTATCCTTTGTTTACTGGTAGCATTGTCCTTTACGTTGTTTTTATATTAAAATAAATCTCTTCTACATGTAAAACATATCTTTGATTTGTCTCCTTTTCATTCTCATTCTATAGCAACACGGTCTAATTTCTCTGAATTCAGTCAAGAAGGTTCCTAATCTTGCTCCACACAACAATAGCAAATGACAAAACCAGAGTCTAAAGTGAGATGATAGTTCAAATATGTATCACATAATAGCTATAATCATATGCTCAGACTGTTTCGCAGAAGTCATGGCACTTAAAACAAAAAGATTTCCTCCTAACTTTCTTGAAGAACTGTAAAAGCCTGCCGAGCCCAAGGTTTTAAACTGTGTGGTGTGTTTATTCAGTGCTAACGTAATTACCCACCGAAAGAGGATTAGCGTCCTTTTTGACACTTAGAATACATGTCTCTGATAAAACATGGCCCTGCTCCTATAGCATCATGTGTAGCGGCTGTCACTCTTTTGTTGGGGCTGTTGTGCAGAGGTTGGGGCTGTTGTGCAGAATGCGGGGCTTTTGTGCAGAGGTTGGGGCTTTTGTGCAGAGGTTGGGGCTGTTGTGCAGAGGTTGGGGCTTTTGTGCAGAGGTTGGGGCTGTTGTGCAGAGGTTGGGGCTGTTGTGCAGAATGCGGGGCTTTTGTGCAGAGGTTGGGGCTGTTGTGCAGAGGTTGGGGCTGTTGTGCAGTGGTTGGGGCTGTTGTGCAGTGGTTGGGGCTGTTGTGCAGAGGTTGGGGCTGTTGTGCAGAATGCGGGGCTTTTGTGCAGAGGTTGGGGCTTTTGTGCAGAGGTTGGGGCTTTTGTGCAGAGGTTGGGGCTGTTGTGCAGAGGTTGGGGCTGTTGTGCAGAATGCGGGGCTTTTGTGCAGAGGTTGGGGCTGTTGTGCAGTGGTTGGGGCTGTTGTGCAGTGGTTGGGGCTGTTTTGCAGAGGTTGGGGCTGTTGTGCAGAATGCGGGGCTTTTGTGCAGAGGTTGGGGCTGTTGTGCAGAGGTTGGGGCTGTTGTGCAGTGGTTGGGGCTGTTGTGCAGAATGCGGGGCTTTTGTGCAGAGGTTGGGGCTGTTGTGCAGAGGTTGGGGCTGTTGTGCAGTGGTTGGGGCTGTTGTGCAGAATGCGGGGCTTTTGTGCAGAGGTTGGGGCTGTTGTGCAGAGGTTGGGGCTGTTGTGCAGAATGCGGGGCTGTTGTGCAGAGGTTGGGGCTGTTGTGCAGAATGCGGGGCTTTTGTGCAGAGGTTGGGGCTGTTGTGCAGAGGTTGGGGCTGTTGTGCAGAGGTTGGGGCTGTTGTGCAGAGGTTGGGGCTGTTGTGCAGTGGTTGGGGCTGTTGTGCAGAGGTTGGGGCTGTTGTGCAGTGGTTGGGGCTGTTGTGCAGAGGTTGGGGCTGTTGTGCAGAATGCGGGGCTTTTGTGCAGAGGTTGGGGCTGTTGTGCAGAATGCGGGGCTTTTGTGCAGAGGTTGGGGCTGTTGTGCAGAGGTTGGGGCTGTTGTGCAGAGGTTGGGGCTGTTGTGCAGTGGTTGGGGCTGTTGTGCAGTGGTTGGGGCTGTTGTGCAGAGGTTGGGGCTGTTTGCTCCGTATGCATGCGGTGAGAGGGAGCCTGATGCACCGGTGAGTTAACATTCGGCCATCTTATCGGCACCAAGGCCTTGAATTGTAACGATTGGCATATTGCTTTATGGATGCAGCTCGTGGAGCTCTACCATGGCTCCCTGAGCATTTACACACTATTACTGAAATGCACACACACGCAAACACATTTCATCAAATGCAGGGTCTATAATGACAAGCACACATGCACATCAGCGATACGTCGTTATAACACAATGAACAGAGCCTCCCTGTACCATGTGAGTCACTGTTCAGATACTTCCTGTTACAAGAGTCTTTAGAACAGCCTCTCTCTCTCTCTCTCTCCATTTCTGCTTTCCCAGGGAATGTCAGGCCAAATACAAACCAAGGTGTCCCCTCTCTCTCTCTCTCTCTCTCTCTCTCTCTCTCTTATCTAAACCAGAGACAGGGAAAGCTTCCACATTGAACGCCCTTCACTCTGCAGGTCACCCAATCGGCATTTTAAAACACACCTGTGACCTTCATTTTTACAAACGTGCATTTGAAAAGTGCCCGCTGTACCAGCTGCACGAGCAGACAATAATGCAAGCATGCATTTGCTCAAGACTGCATGGACGGCTACGTGTGCATGCGTTGCAGACACAAACGCACACCTAAAGGCAGCTCTTATTATCGCTACCCGTCATATACAACTAAGTGATGTGCATTGGTGCAAGCAGTATATTGTTAAAATAGACGGAACTTTTGCAGATGAACTTTTAGCACCTGGGCCATGTGCAGAAAATATAATGTTCATAAAATCTGCTTGGAATTTTGGGCACATTTATCCTTTCTTTTACAGTGACTGCATTATGTTGATGCTGTGGCCCACTTTTCTCAATCGGCTTTATGAAGTTTATCTCATCTTAAAATGGCTTGTGTTCACTACCAGGATCCGCACCTATCACAAGCCTTCTCCAGTGACTGACACCTTCAGCCCCCTTGTGCTCAATTAGCTTGTAGTGTATTAGAGACCACATGCTAATTGTCAGCTGGTGAAAAACTGCAATGAGAACCCTGAAGGAAATACCTCAGGGAGTGTGTGTGTGTGTGTGTGTGTGTGTGTGTGGGGGGGGGGGGGGGGGGGGGGGTCTGGGTTGGTATGGCAGTGTGCTTTGTTGCCTAACCAGCGCATGAGCAAGAATCTTGGAGCAGCAGCAGGAAGCCTCCTTCTTGTTATACAATGTGAAATATTTATGCTATATCACATTACCTCTTTTGAATAAGCCCGTCGAGCCCTTTCTGACTCTGCTACACCTCAGCTACAAAAAAACCTAGTCAGCTTCCGAGGCATGAAAACAACTGCTTCAGAATTTGTCCAGATGTTTGTCATTCTATTCCTTTCTAAAACTAAAGCTAATTGCTTGATATGCTGTTGAAATACAGTTCCTTTTTTCATTATCCAACAGAGTCAAAGGATTGACTCTTCTTTTGAATTTTGCAGGACATCTTTTTTTCCCCCTCTTTACTTCTATATCATGACACGAGGAAGTGCTCCATCTCTCTTTCTTGGCCTTGTTGACTCAATGTGAAACAGTCTGTGGAGCTCATCTATTTCCTGCTTTGACTCCTCTCTCGAGCTCATCCTCAACATTTCACGCTCGTCTTCTTTTCTTTCGACCACCTTTTCTTTCCATCGCATCAAATTTGGTAGGGTTGGTATGGGAAAGTGGTGAGGGCGGACCCGCCCACATGAGTAATCATTCATGCTATTTTAGTGCTTTTGCTCTGCGCTGGGCTCAAAACCTCCACCTGAAAAAAAAGGCTCCCAAATGCAACACAAATGCTGTTGCCTCGCTGGATCGACAAAATCAGAGACAGACAAATGGTGATACGCTGGAGTATAAACATTTAAATCACACGCTTGTGACGGTTTATCCACGAGCAGAAAAGAGCATTAAGGTGAAGGCAAATGGCTTTGTCCTGCTGCTGCCAGTTTTTGGTGTGCGCAGGTTGGATTTTGCTTGGAGGCAGGGTGGGGTTGTCTAAAAGTAATCTTAATATAAAGGGAGGGTGATGATCGATTGCGAAGGCCCAGCTTGTGTACTGTTGTTAATATAGTTATGCGGTGTAATCATACAATAATAACATCATAATCCCATCTAGAATGAGACACTGTGGACTGCGCTTCAGTGATTGAGGCCATTTCCTGTGTGTATCGGAGAAAAGAGAGGGAGAGAGTGTGTGTGTGTGTGTGTGTGTGTGTGTGTGTGTGGCAGTGCATTTTAAGAAGTGGTGACTGCAGGAGGCAGCCTGATGGATACAGGATCATACTGCAGCGCTCACATTGTCTTCAGTCCTCCTCCTCTTCCTCCTCCTCCTTCACCCTCCCTCCCCTCCTGTCTGCCTACCTCTCAGCAGAATTATCACTCTAAATACACACACACACACACACACACACACCACACACACAGACACACACACGGTCCTGACCACAAGAACAGATGCAAGAGTAAAGTGCAACTACATGCAAACAGATGCATTCTCTTCATGAAAAACAGAACACACACTGAAAATGCCCGATGCGTCCCGAAGTGCACATTCACCCCACCCCCACCCCACCCCCCACCCACACACTCATAAACACTACCTACATATTCCGTATAAATGACTGTGCTGCCTCATCCTATCATCCGTATACTGCACATACATGCTCATTCAAAGGCAGCCACGCATGATGAGAGACAAGATGCTGTGTGAGCAAACAATGAGACAGAAACAGCCACCAGGGACAAACAGAGAATATCACAGCATGGGATTTGGATTTCATAATTTAATCATTTCGCAAGTGTGTCACAAAGCTCAAGTAAGGATCCCATGTATGACTTACACAAGGCAAACAGGAAGTCAGGCAGGGAGCTGGTGGTTAATTTGAGCAGTGACAGGGACCCTGTTACATTACAACGTGAAACAGAGGGAAGGGAAGTATCTGCTCCTGCTGCAGCCCTTTAATTCAAACACAGAGCCGCCTCTGTCTGTCCTCAGGTTCAAAAGAGAGGGGAGGGAGAGGGTGTTGGCTCTGTGTGTGTGTTGTGTGTGTAGCAGAGGGTGCAGGAAAAGTGGTTTAAATCCCATGTATGCTGCATATGGTATGTCAGTGTGTATGCCTGCTTGTGTACAAGCCTTGTTCTATATTCATCTTATTTAAAGCCACCACAATGCTGCTCAATACAAACGCTCACTAGCCTTTGTGAATGTTGCGTTGTGCAAGTGCTGCTTGTCCAATTCCATAAAAAAAACACAATACTTTCTCTTTTCTGATCAGGTAAAACACCTCTGGCATATGTGCTATTCCCGCTCTTTCACTTCCTGTCACAGGTGGTATGGGCCGAGATGACATGAAGTCGTGCATAAAGTAATGAATGTAAAAGCTTTAAATCTTATGTCAGCAAATTCCATTAACAGTATTGTGCAGTATTTATGTAGAGTAATCTCTTTTGACTTGATCAACCTCCTTGCTATTTTTTCGTTTTACATCACTAGAGTAATATTGCACCGTGGCAACAATCACACCACACACACTGAAGGCTGTCACATTACCACCGTATTTATTTGTGCGATGATGTTGTAATTAACACATTGCCCCGGACGCGTTGGCTGATTTGACATTGTGTCTGACATTGAGCCTGGTGGTAGACAAGTGCTCAGAGGCATGTGATGGGTAAGCTGGCGAGGGGCTGGTCTAGACTCTAGGCGACACACCATATGATATTGATTCTCTTTTGTTTGGCTATCTCTGCAGCTCCTTGCCCTAAAGGACTTAACTCACATTATTGTCTGGGATGAGGCTCTATTACTCCAATTTAGTGAGCTCTGCAACCAGCAGTGACTGCACTGCTGTTGAAGTGCTTCCATGGGTCCCATAATAAGACAGCTAAGCATTTCACGGCGCTCAGTCAAAGGTTTTAGGTCCACCAACCTTTGAGTATTGAAATAAATCAAATCCACCCATCTACCTTCTTCATATCCTCAAAAACAAAGAGGTGTTTGAGCAAGAGGTCTAATGTCAGTAATCAGAGAACAAAAGGTCACTTATATTGCACATATAATAAAAAATGACATTTTGTTTGTGAAACATGTATTTCTTTGCTCTGCGTGAGTCCGTATTCAGTGGAATAAGTTGGGGGAGCTGTTTAACTTGGCATATGCTTTAAAGTGCACCATTTAAAAAGTCAAGCCATTTCTTCATCCGTGAAGGATCTTAATGAAATTGTGCAAACGCTGGAGCAGGACCATGCACAAATGTTCCCATTTCTGAGTAATGAAAGTGCGATCAAAGAGTTACTCACGCCAGAGTCTGTCACTGGTTCCATTCTCTGAACTCTTCTTCACTGATGGCCACAGAGACACGTAGTATATTAAAGTCTCTGAGCAACTTTCCTTTGCATACACACAGTTTATTAAAAGTATTTACTTGTAATGAATTGTACAAATACTTCCATAATTTCAAACTGAAGACAAATTCTGATGATCTTTTCTCAAAATACAAACGTTGGTTTGGGGCCACGTACAATGAAAAAGCAAGACTTGAAAAATATTTACTGATCCAAAGAAATTATTATACCAGCCAAAGTTACAGGAAAGATGCCGCTACACGGGTTTGTAGTCAATTTCACACCTTGCTGAGTTCCATGAAATACTAACATTATTTGCTCACATTGCACTGAAACCTTTGTAAATTAATATCCATTTTCTATTTGCATAATTGGGTTCCAGAATGTAATGAATAAATCTAGCCTGAACTTGTGCAAAATCTCTGAGACACAAAAGCCCAAGTTAGTTTAATTACACATTCTGCATTTATTGCTATGCTGTGATGATACGATTTGATGTAATTGAAGGAGTTTGGTTCTAATATTGCAGCTGAAGCTAACACAAGCATTATAATACATCATACTGGATATAGCATTAGCCTTTGTGCGCGTTATGCTGCGTGCAGCCTTGTTTGTGTTGGGATGAGATATGAGATATCTTTGCTTCCTTCTCCAGATTGAAATGATGACCTAAGATGAAGATCGGTCATGCATCACATTATGGGCAGGCCGTCGCCTCTCAGAGTAAATTCATTCCAAATGTCCCAGTCGGTTTGTCACACAGAAATGTTGATGAGTCATAGAATACACTTTAGAGTCCAGGTGCTGTTTTACCTGTTTTGCCAATGCTTAAAAAAATGGAAATCAAATCTTGCTGACACGCCTACTTAACTGACACTCACTCCCAAGCAGCTCCCCCCTAGGCTCGCTCCTTCATCCACCAGTACTTCAGAGTTAAATTGATATTGCCCTGCTGTAATACTTCTACTACTGAAACGAATACTTCTGCTGGAGCGACACACACGTCTCTGGGAAGCCGTAGCCCATTTAAAACACTGCGTGAACCCAAACTAAGGTGACCCTGTCGACATCACGGTGACATCATCCGTCGCGTCCTCAGGCGTGGAGCAGTTTAACGGATGACACGGGAAATCTTGTTTTGAAATGGATGTGGGATTAAGAACATAACTCGTATACTAGTGTGAACTGAACCGAATCGAAAGAAAGACGAATCTGGTTCTTCAAATCAGTTGGATAAACTCGCTTTCTTATCATCATCATCATCATCATCATCATCATCATCATCATCTTCTGCATTTGCTTTATCCTGTGCTGCAGCATTTCTTCGCTTAGTTGTCGCTTCACCACAGGGCAAACACATAAAAAGATAAACTGCCATTCACATTCATATTCTCTCTGTATTACCTTTGTGTGTGTTTTTTTCATTTGGACTGTGGGAAAAGCCAGAGAACCTGGTTTGGTCAGGCTGGTCAGAATGCATGAACGCATCATACGGCTTCTTTCATACGTGATGTGAGGTTGAATGTTCGCCTTCCTTCCGGACCAGCATGAGGTTCTATTCCTCCTCTCTGGCTGAAGGACTGAACTCTGCAGCTGCTGGCCACAAAGCAGCATACAATGACCTGCCTCCATTGCCAACTCTGTTTAGTGAATTTGTTCCTTGGGTGTGAAGAAGTTAACAGTGTGAACTCGATTCGGAAGAGACCATTTTCATTTCAGCTCCAGCTCAAACTGGGGGCACAATTATCTGCAATTGTGAATGTGAACCGTCACTTTACACAAAACACACACAGACATTTTGAGTTGCTCCCTCCTTGGCTTGATCATGCTAATTATATCCAAGGTGTGTGTGAGTGTGTGCATGTGTGTGTGTGTGTGTAACCGTGTGCTTGACTTTTCTACTTATGCCACAAGCAGCTGCTGTTTGCCCAAAGTGCTCAAACCCACTTTGCAATTAGCCCTATCTTTCTAGGCATCCTGAGCCACAACAGCCCACCAACCCCCCCGATCCTCTCTCCAAAATGGAGCCTTGGCTAAATTATACACACACATTCGCATACACACACACACACACACACACACACACACAGTTCCAGCCAGTGACAATAGCCCAAACACAGGGGCCATGTCCAAAACAGCTGACAATGAGAAGTGGATGATCTCACGCCCAAATAACCGAGGGCATACGGAGTGTACTGTATGTGTGTGTGTGTGTGTGTGTGTGGGGGGGGGTCACACTGATGTTTATCAGCCGACCAGCAAGCCAAACCTGTTGAATCAGGCAGCAACAAACATTTCCTTAATTATTACTGGTCAATATGGTCACATGGAACGGGTTATGTTGGATTGCTGTCTGTTATCTTGCTAACTTGAAGACAAAGTTGTGAAACAAAGGTGAGGGAGGAAATCATGGCAAGCCATGCTTTTTTTTAGCTAGAGGGGGATGGGTGGCTTTTTAAATTGTCCCTCCTCCCTCTTCCTCTATCTTTTTTTTCTCTTCTTCTTCCCTCTCATCTTTGTTCAAGGGCTGCCTGGCTAAAACAAGCCGCCCCTGCACAACTTGAGTCAGAATAAATGAGTCAAAAGTGGTTGGTGGGGAAAAAAAAAAAAAAAAGATGATGAGACACCGACACTGATTAGGAATCGGTGTGTTTACTCGAGATGTTGTGTCTTGTTATTGTCTCAGGTGGCAAAGGTGACTTGTGTGTGCGTGTGAAAGATTTTTTGTGTGTGCGTGTGCGTGTGTGTGTGTAGGAATGAGTGGGTGTGGTCTCAGGGGAGTTGAGTGAAGTGAAACACTTATTTCACTTGCATGTCACACCATTAGAATATTCAAGCCTTTACAAAAATGCCCAAACATTTGCTGCTTTATTACAAACCCTAATTCATGCAGGCTGTACCCCTTTCTGGTACAAACAAACAAACAAACAAATAAATAAAGACACAGGAAGACATTAATCGTCGCCATCATCTGGCGTTTTCCGTCCCCACTCCATCACCGCTCTTCCCGGGGCTCTGGTGTATCTCCTGCTTTAATGACCACTGACGATTCACAAACACAATTTCCAACTCCAGCTATATGCTGCTGCTGCTGCTGCTGCTGCTGCACAGCGACACACAAAGCTCCTTCACTGAAAACTCCTCTCTCCCCCCTCTCCCCCCCCCCCCTCTCTGTCTCCCACACAAAGCCCTGCATGCCTCTCATTTGTAAATCACTTAAGAGCATGACAAATGTGCATTGGAAGTTTCAGAGCGTCCCTCTGCAAGTCTCTCGCTCACACCCCTTTCGGCGACACACATCTGCATTGTGCTCACTAAGACATCGGCTTGGCGTTAGAAGGACGCTTGTTGTTTCTTGTTTTGTTGTTTGTTGTTTGTTGTCAGCCTCTATATCTGGCAGAGTTATGGAGTGTAATGAAAATGTAACCCTGCGGGTGCGTATTGGCCTCATCTTTGCTTTATTGGAGTTTTACAGGATTGTGCTCGTGTGATGTGGCTGATTGTATTCAGGGGTTGTGATAGCTTAAAAAAAAAAAGTTGTTTCATAGTTGTGAAAAGATTTGAGAGCTTGAGCGAGAAAGAGAGAAGGTCAGACCATAACAAAACAAAGACGTCTTGTCCACAACACTAATCCCAAAGGAGCACTTCTGGCATAGACTAGGAATTACTGAGCATTTCAATCATGTGATGGGGGAACGGAGCAGGGGTGACAGCGTTCTGAACGGAGTTCACACTGACAGAGGAATCACCACAGCAGCATTTTGCAATAGGCTCGGGGTGAAATACTCCGTATCGCAGATTTTTAACAGATTTTCTCTTTTCCTAAAATCATTTGGGGCAAGGATAGAAGGGGTGGCGTGTTTATACCGCTGTTTTCCAAAAAAGTACTGGCACACCAGTGGAGGAAGATTCTGAATGGGTTACAAATATGTATCTCAATGCATTAGAATATATCCCGTTGACTGAATGTGAATGACAGTCGATGCTGGCAGTTTTGTGAAGGACATCTCGAATCAACAACGAAACTATCCAAATGTCAAGTCATTTTTATTTTATTTTATTCAGCTATAGTGGCCACTGTTGTAATAGGCATTCGGTAAATATAAAAGGTGGCAGATAAAAACCGAGTGGCGTCTGACCTTTGTGGGGATGAGTGACTGAGATTCAGATGTGTGTGAGCTCTTGGCAGTTCCAACCAAATGATTACGCCCCAAAAGCGCTGGAATAATGCCACACGTTTAACTGCCGGAGAGGAAAGATGATCTCATATTTTTGCAAAAAATAAGAAGATTTGGCGAATGTAATAAGACTTTGACTAGACCTTTTTTCTTCCTCATAAGTTATCTCACAACCGCTCAGACTCACAAGAGCTACGAGAGAGACGCATCGCTCCCCGAACCTGACCACCAACAGGATGTAAAGTTAACTAGCAGTAGCCGCATCTCCTCCAGATACGATTATTATTTAACTATCACACTATGACTGAATGTGGATCTTTTAAGTGCAGAACCAAAACTTTAAAGTTTAAGTTACGTTTTAGACAATAATTTCCCGAATGAGGGACTTTACTGGGAATAGAGTATTTCTTACGCTGATATATTTGTACTTTGTGTACTAACCAATCCAACGATGCTGAAGCAGCATCTCTTAAAACAACGATGGGATGTGATGTGATGTGATTCAGTCTAACAGCTGAGAGACAGTTATTAAAGACACATGACGGGATTTTGCGTCCCTGCATTATAGAATGCTTAGAGGGTCGACTGGCCAATGGGACAAACTCCTGACACTTTGGATTTACGCAGGAATATTTTGGGTCATGTGGTTCTTCATCACTGCGCATGCTTTTCCTTCTTACTTCGGTTCAGAAGTCATCAGCCAATAAATATATTGTCAGACGTTACGGTACAGAACTAAATATTTGGCATCGCTACGATCACTGTTGATTTCCCAACCGATTTTTACATTTATTTATGGCACATTATTTCCTCTTCTGGTTCTTGTAGTTAGTTTTATGTAAAGGCGCCTGCAGCCCATCACAGATTATAGCAAAAAAAAGGACTGACGGCTTAGCAAATTGTCCTCTAAGTAATAATTGCCTTCCTACTGTAATAATCACCCTGAGGAGTACTCCTACTGCATTTTTAAGAGATATTTCTTCTGTGATGAGATGCTTATATTTAAGCACCTGCCGTAAAAGTAAAAACTGCTAAAAGTTTTGAGCAGAGCAGCGCCTCCTATGCCGACACTTTAGACTGATGGAGCTATCCAATCATCATGATTCACACATAAATATGCTCCAATGAAAATTTAATGAGGTATACTTTGTCAGAGGATCAATTATTTATGCCTGTGCAAGATTTCAACACCTCCATTAAGTGTCTGGTCACTCCCTGCAGGACTGTTATCCATTCTGCCTCGGCACCGCTCATAGAGTGAAAGGATTTCACAACACATCCAAGTCTCTGGTCCTGAGCTGCCTTTGCTTCTGCACTTTGGCGTCTTTGCAACCCAACTGCACAGACATCATACACACATATGCACACCTCTCCACCCCCGCCGCCGCCGTTACCATCTCCACCCTTGTGTCTTTGTATGAGACCCCAGCCACATCCCCATTGTCATGTTAATTACCTGTTTGCGCTGTTTTTCAGGAGCCCACCATCCATCAAAGCATCTCCCGGCTTTTCATCCCACACAGTGCATCTCCACCTGTAATTAGGTTTGGGGCTAGGGAGAAGATGGATTTTGTTAGCACCCTGCAGAGGGAAGAGAAGACATTAGGAAGTCTCCATGGCTGTTCTGGGACCCGGCTTTAATGGCATCTAATTGATCTGAGCTGTCGTGGGGCCATGGCTTCATGTGGTAGGAAGATGATTATGCTTATGTGTCATACTCAGTGCACGGAAATTAGCTCAGCCCTCTGGCTTTTACAGTCTGAATAGGTGTTCGCATTCATATCTGTGACTACAGGTGTATGCATCTGTGGACGCGTGCATTTTTATTGGCTCGTCACCTTTTTTTGACAAAAATCATTATATGTGCATTACTTTTGGACAGACTCATTGTCAGAATACATGGCTTGTATTCATATTAGGAGGCTGTGCTGCGGTCAGAATAATTTAACGTCCAGATGTGCTGAAGCGTGGGGAAATCAATACGGATGATGACTCCATAGAAGGATGAGCATACTGTTAGAATGCAGTAAGGATGGTGAAGGATTAATATTTAACTGTAATCTGGATTGAACCACTGATATAAATGTTAGGCATGGATTTACACCGAGGCCAAGCAACCACAGTACACAGTAATAAAATAAGTTTAAATAATAATTAGGAGCAGAAGATAATAACATCAGTCTTTAACAGATCGCGGAAGAGTAGATGTTTGTTCAGGTGATGATTTCTAAAATCCCTCAGCACACATAACTGTACCACGTTACCAATTATAGATTCTATTCTCTAGCGTCCAGATGTAAATATACGGTTTAACAACGCTACCTCTAGGTGGTGGAATGCTTCTGCTGGGAATCCGCTTCCATGCTGCTGCTGACCTTCAGACTGTTGAGGCAAGAAAACACAATCCGACGCCAGTGCTCCGTGCTTCCCGGCGGAGCGTCCTTTGAAGCATATGTGAGACGAACAACCCCTTTTTGAGCAAACTGGAAACTTGATCACAGGTGCAATACACAAATATGTATTTGTGTGTGATTCACATGTGTCCTGCTTAGTGTTTATTTCTTTCTTTGGATCAGAACTTGGAACTAGGAATTAAGGACCAATTGAAAATCTTACTTTTCATGTGATGATAAAATAATCCTTTATTAATCCCATTTATTGGAAATTTGCAAGTGAGATTAGTGATCTTTTGAAGACTTTGAAGATTATAATATGTGAGTGACCTGTTCTAACTCCCTCCTACACACAGCTGGTTTCCCCATTTCTCTGGTTCCAGTCGGTATGTAGGTTCTTATTGAGTCCTCCACTCTAATCTGCAGACTGTTCGCTCAAGCTTTTTATTTAGAACACTGGACTGCATTAGAGACGTCATCAGAAAGATGGCATCGATTAAAAGCATCTGTTAATGTATGGAAGGAGCCGATGTGAAACACACCGTGTGTTTACATGCACTGCAGGGACGTTTATTGTGCTCTGCTGACCTTCAGCATGAAATGAAAAGTGTCTGATGCCGCTGGTGTGTTTGGAGGGGCTCTGCCTTTTCCAAAGATGGACAGCCATGCATTATTGATTACAAAGACCGTCCTGCAATGCTATTTCATCTCTCGGGCTCAGCTGACTGTGAGTCAAGGTTTTATTTATTTAAAAAAAATAAAATCGGATTGACTTTCTTTGAATGTGCAGCGTGCACCTCGTTAACTGGCTGCATGTCTTTCTGTGTGAAGTGTGTGCTCCCTGTTTGTGCCCATCTCTCCCTCTCTCTCACCTTCTGCTGCCTGCAACACCCACTGGGAGGCTAAACGGTAGATATGCAAAAGAACGTTGCCTCGTCTCCGCATCCTCTGCACAGAAAACTGACAAATGGCAAAGGTGGGCAGAGACATTCCACTGTGGAAAAATGGAGTGAAATGCGAATCCATGGTGAGAAGACAAGCTCTGCTATGTTGAACAGCCTATATATGACTGTGCTTATAACTAGTACTGAAACATACATTTATGCATATGTTGGATGTGGACTCAATACAATTAATGCTTTTATATCAGTATTCCAAGCTTGGTTTTGCTTGTTGTGTTTTAGCATGTTAGTTACTAACTATCAGAGGTCAAGAATTTATTTACCACTTCTTATCTTTTTCTCCCTGTCTCTGTGTTGCAGCTGAAACCTTGCCTGTTCAGAAACTACTGAAGGCTTGTTTCATGACTCTTATGGCTTGAATTTCACTCATGAAACTTACGCTTAAGTGCTTCTTTTCCAAAGCGGACAGCCAGCAAGCCACGGCGTGCTGCTGAGTGTAGCCTCACCTCCCCAGCTCCCCTTTGATGGCGGTCGCAGGGGAGGATGCCCATGGCGACCATGGCTGTCGGGTGCTGTTTCCATGATGCCGAAGAATGATTGGTTTCATGGATCAGGACGGCGCTTTTCTGACAGCGTAGGGAGGGAATCGGCCACACCTGGGAGACGTGACACTGGCAGGATGTGAAATGTTACTGAACAAGGTTATTCCAAGGGTCACTGTAGGATGTGTCACCCATCTCCCCCCCGTCATTGAGGAATGTTCAGCCCAGGCCTCGTGCTGCTTAGAGGATATAGTGTCTGAATTTAGCCTTTGTTTGAGTCTGACTCAGGCTTTGTCTGCCTCTGCATGAAGCGGTTGTCCGTCCACAGCCAACAAGGAGAAGCATGCAATCCAAAACAACGAGGACGCTTTCCAGTCAATGCATGTTTCTGCTCTGTGATGTCACTAAAATGCAGCTGTAGCTTCTAATTGCAAAGAAATGAAGGAAAACATCTTTGATTGCTCAGGGGTCTTATACAGCACGCCTCAGCTCCAAAGTGCTGGAATGGAGCAGCACATTTTCAAGTCTGACTCATGCCTAACCTTGTTTGTAGAAAAGCCCGTATCATTATGCCAGCGTTGTGGGAGGGGCTTGTTAACAGGAATGACAAGGCTTGGAGATACGGCTCAGGCTAACACTCTCAGCAGGTTTCTCACCACCAGTTTAGCATGTCTCCTACAGAGGTGGGCTTCTTGACAACCCTGCTCCCAGAGCCCATTACAATTTTCAAGATTGATTGCTCTCCTCTCTACTGCGTTGAGAAGAGAGAGAACAGACCACCGTGACCTAAATAAAAAAAGAAAGAAAGAAAGAGGGGTGCGGACAATCCCACAAGGCCAGAGTGATGTCCAGTCTTTTGTTTTCAGTGGCGAGATCAGTGGCCTTCACAGCGGAGAGGGGACAGGCAGGGCAACCGGAGGCCTGGCAGGAACAGATGTTTTTACACAATGAACATGCACTGGGTGGGTTGCTTGTTCACTACAAGTCGAGGGGATAACTTTCCCTTTTGGAGACAAAGAAAAACATGGCATCCCACCTGTAGGGCCCGTATCAGTGATGCATGTTGCTGAGGAAATCAGGGCTCGGCTACAGGATCATTTACATCTGGCTAAAGATGCAAGCACACAGCAGCTGGAAATCTATGTCTGGCCACGATGAATTCTTAAAGTTACACATCTGTGTTGCGTTTGTGTGCAAGTGGGATTTTTGGAAAGAGTTTTAACCAGTTAAGCATTCTTTGTCTGGCTAACCCCCAACCCCTTTTATAAGATCATTGCAAAAGTGTGAACTTAAGGGCTTTTCCACATCACACTAGGGTGATCCAGGATCCAGGGTGAGGATGACTCTCACCTTTAAATACAATTCAATGGCTTTCCTTTAATCTAAAAAATTAACATTTTACAAATTGCAAACTTTTTTTTTGCAAATGTATGTGTTATGTTTGTAAGCATTTTGTTTGTCTTTACCAGACACAACCTGTGGGATTAATTTACTATGAAACTGTACTCCAAGATAATAGAATCAAAGCCCGTACCCTAATGCTCCTCTTTTACATAGATTATCTCCCCAACGGTGTCGAATCCACGTCCTTTTTGTGTCGACTGGAAGCGCAAACAGTTTCTTCACTTCCTGTCACTGCGCATGCATGAAGTAGATTTAAAAAAAGATACATATGTAAAAATGAGTCATGTATCGAGTCCTAACCATCGCCTCTGTCTTGCTGTGTGTATCTGTGAGCGGCATGTAAAGGACAGTTCCAAGTGTTTGCTGCAGATCCTAACAGAGCTGGTTGAAAGGCCCTCAGGCAGTGGAGAGCAAATCCTGAACAGGATCACCAGCACAATCTGTTTGGAAGCGTCGCCAGGATTATAAACCCATACCTGAACAGAGCCTTTCATAACCCATTGCCTCCCTCTGCTGGTGTTAATGGGCAATAAAAAAAATCATTTTACTGGCCACTTACCCTTATATCAGAATCAGAATCAGACAAATCAATATGATGTAATCTCTGGCACTCAAGCGTTAGTGGAATACATATAACACTGCATGATGCTTTTATTCCTGATACTCCAATAGGTCAAACACTGTGACACAGTGATGGGTGAGTTTATAGTTCCCTTAACATATTGTTTTGTGCTTTTATTTTCTATAGGTGTCAACAATGATGCTTTGCATCTCTACTTAATACGTTGGAGCCAATATGTACCTTAGCTCAAGTACTTTGGAGCGGTCTCTCTCCCCTAATATCACTACAACTTTACTATCCTAATACTTGTCCTCTTGGAAATGACAACATTGAGTACATTGTACTGATTAGTGTAATTTACGTTCCCTCCTATTAAATTAAAGCATTGTGGATAACATTTGGTTTCATTTCTTTATTTGCTTGCTACTGGAAAATCTATAATTTGCATGTATAGCATCCTTCTATAATCTTTTTTTCATCTTGGATAGTTACAATCGCTCTACTTGACATCATTGAGTATTTCTTCATGTACTTGTGTGATCATTCTCAATCATAGGTTCAATATCATCAGAGTATGTTGTACCAAACTGTCGAGTAAATACAAATCTTTAATTTCATATTTACTTCTGACAGCTTGTTTATTGTTGTATACTGTTCAACAAACAAACAAGAATTGTCTGCATTTATTAATGACTAAACAATCCCCCCCCCAGTTTTGCACACTTAGTAAATAAGCATGTTTTAACCCTATGCACAGTGTGCAAAACACTTATGACTTATAATACTTTAAATGTAGCATAATTTACAATGAATAAAGAAGGATGCAATGATTCATAATTGGCAATGCCGGTGTACTAATTTCATTATCTCTATATATTTACAGGAAACTAAGGGACAGAAGGTTCCCACATTGTCAGTCTGTCTGTGACTGAAGGTGAATGTACAATGGCACAGACGGTAGATGTCTCCCTAGTCCGTGCAGCTGGCTCTGCATCGCTGCGATGCAGTCTACAGAAGACCGGGTCGCCATTTTGAAAAGCAAATTGTTCACAGCACACCCACTCTGAGTACTGGAACTATGCCGCGGGGCCGGCCTCGCAAACAGAGAGTTAAAAGCAACGCCGAAACAGGTAACAAGTACCAAAATGCAACGAATAAAAAATACAGGTTGTCAGCTATCCAAATATCCTAATATTATTTGGACAAACAGCTCTGCGTCTTTTATAATAGCAATCCAATGTAGTGTATATAGTCCCCGGATATAGTATTGCGGGTGGGCTTTGCTTTGTGCGGCGAAGGAGTGACTGAGGCGGAATGATATTAATAACATCTCGGTGCCGCTTCTTATTGGCTTCCAGTCTAAATTGGTGCCGGTGGGGGAAAGAGCCGCTGCTGTGGCTCGTGCTAGTCAATATACGGGCTTTGAACTTTATCTTTGTTTAATAGTAGCTTGTTGTTAGCTTGTTGCTACCTAGCACACTTTGCTACAGTTAGCTTTGCGGCTAAGACGCCGAAATGTTGGCTATTGTTGTTGTTTTGGACGCTATCTCGTGAGGCGCTGTTGCAGGGATGTCAGCGACTGATGGGACACTTGTGTGTTCCGAATAAGAAACGATGTTACGGTTATGGTTTCATCAGCGGGTCGCGGTATGTAGATTAGCTTCGCTGTTATCACACTGTAGGGGGTTAGCTCGAGTGGTAAACAGGATTTCACTGTTGGATTTAGGTGAATTGACAGCGAACAGTGGTGACTTGGGTCATTTTATTTCAATCAACCCCAAACGTGTCAAAAGTAGAGTAATTGTGTGGAAACTAGGTAGAATACTAACATCCAAAAACCTCAGCAGCTTTGCAGTTGAGCATAAAACAGAAAGGATTTATTTGAAAGTAATCAGAAAGTATTTAACGTGCAATCTTCCAGTATGAACGCTTATGGAGGTGTTAAATCTAGACAAATATATTAGTAAAATACTTATTTCAGTGGGTATCCTAGTCTGAAGTTCCAGTTTCCCCATCTTTTCGAAATGTATCTATTGTTATTCATAAGTGACAGCTTAAATCTTTATTTTCAGTATGATGCTACAATATTATCAATGCATGACAAAATCTAATGAAAAAAAATTTAACTCAGAATTTGTGCATATATATTTTAATATTGTTATGTGACAATAAAGTACAAAAACATGATGTGTCAGTGTAAGCATGTTTGCATGGGTTTTTGAAATGTTTCATTTTTAGGGGGGAAAGTTGTATCTCGATTTCCAGGCATATTTAGCTTCAAATATTTGATTTGCCAATATTTGCATCTTAGTTTTAAAGTATATCTGCTTGTAGATGTACAGATGGTGTAGGATTCCAAGTGAATTCATCCACAAAAGTTTCAGGCTTCTTAACTTAGACTGGATCATCTGACCAATTCACAAAACATGAGGGCCCCTCCAGCTCCCGGTTCACGCAATACTGGAGTCCACACTGGACTAGAACCGGCAACCCTCCGGTTCCTAAGCCTAACGCTGTGGACTGAGCTACTGCCACCCCTAATGTTACTGGGGGGACGTATAAAAAAATAACACAGTCAGATCAAACACTTCTAATAAAGTCACATGTTAAACTACACGATGAACTCTGGATGACCTCCTGCTGCGCTTGGCTAATTGCCATGCAGCTCGGATTGGGCGAATAATTTCGCCATTCATCATAGTGCACACATTTTCTTGGCCTACTTCACAAAACTCTCTAACTTGTCTTTTTTTTAAATACGTTTTAAAGATTGATTTAACCGTAACCCAACAGCAGGGTCCCGATTCAATCATTCTAATCATACTAATGATCATAAAAACATAATATTAGGAAATTCGAGCAAAATATTTCCTAAAGTGTTACATAATGGGTTGTTTCCAAACCTGGGAAGTCTGTGTCGTGGAAATGGAAGACAAGAAAGCATGCAGTTCAAATATCGGCCATCCATCATTTCACTTCCCACATAAGTGTTTTGTCTTCATGCAGCATTGTTAAAAGCATGAACAACCATCGTGTCGAGGACCTCGATGACTACAGTATGACTTTTGTTCTGAAAAGTACTGGATTCACCTTTGTGCCATTTAATAATGTGTGTGTCCGTAATATGATACCATGTCAACATCTTACAGACTCTACATGAAAATACTATTTTCTGTTATTTTTTGACACAAAATTGCTTCACTGTACACTGATGCAACTGAAGAAGATAGTAGAACCCCCCCCCCCCCCCCACACACACACACACTATATATAATGTCTTCTTCAGATGTTCCTGTGAGGACCTCTAGAACCGCACTGAGATATTGAAATGTTCTCTGTTGTGCTTAATCAGATGTGGATCCTAGTGATGGTAAAGTGGAAAGTTTCAGTGAAGGAGAACTCCGAGATAAGAAGTGCAGAATCTGCTCCCAGATCTTCACCACTGAGAGCCAACTGCAGAAGCATCTCCGTCAACATGAAGACAATGACAAGGTAGGCTCAGCACCGAGCGGCGCAGTGGAACCACCTGCTAACGCAGGAATTTGGATGCAATATGTCAGCTGAAAATAAATAAATAAAACGTGCAGCTTTTTAACATTTGGTTTGCTTGAAAGTCTCACATTTGAGCTGTCTAGAAAAAACAGGAGGATGTTTTCATTCAAGACAGACAAAATAGTATTTAATGGAGGGATCAAGCCTTCCCTGAAGAAGTAGCCTTTTTCTGTGGAGATGCATTGAATTAAAATGCAATAAAAACTTTTGTGGGAGTGGGGACAGCGTGGGCAGCGCCGTCCACGCTGTCCCCACTGTCGCCTTAGTTTGATGTGTGTTACTTTGTGTTACTGAACTGCTGCACTGGATGTTGCAGCTACAGGTTCAATCTGAGTCAGACAGACAAAATTCCTCGAGTATTTAATTTATTGCCATCGGTCTTAAATCGCATAGCAAATATTAGAAAGGCTTCCACATTGATGTTGAATCACAGCTGCGGCATGTTCCCTTGCAGTACTGTATTCACTGGCGGTAACCGTGAATTGGTTTTATCATGTTGGAATTACCTCCAGCACAAAAGAGACAATAATAGGATTTCATTTTCATCTGCTCTGGCATCTTCACCTCTCCGTGCTGAAGAGTGGGAGCCTCTAGGTAATCTACTCTCAAGGAGAGAGAGAGAATCAGAGAGCGTTGTTGCCGTCCCCACATTCAGCACATACTACCTCTAATGGAATCAGAATTTAATATTTGGGACATGTCTGCCTCTTGGGAAATCACTTCATGTTGTGTGTTAATATTCTGTACTTGGACAACGCTGTGTTTTCTTTACTCTCTCACTTTTATCAAACTAAGGTACCCAAAAACTCTTATTATTACTATTATTACCTATTATTAACTCTAACCTTGTTCATGATGAAAAGATTAAGTGAGATACTGTATACAGTATATATTTATTTAGTAACACACCTGCGACTTTGCAGAAACAATTCTCAGGGTCACTTGTTGTGCAGTAGGATGGGCGGAAAATGAAAATACTTTCCAGGTTTATAGAAAGTGTGGCTTTTAGCTCAGGTAAAGTTGCATCCATCCGGCCGTCCGTTTTCACCCAGAATAAACAGCAAGAACTGAATCGTAGACGTCTCCCTCAGACGTACATTTGCTAGTTTCTTTAACTTGTCCTCTGTGCCGTGCAGCCTCATCGATGTGACCAGTGTCCACAGACTTTTAATATGGAGTTCAACCTCACACTCCACAAGTCCACACACAAGACCTCTGACTTCACCTGCCCCGTCTGTCACAAGAAGTTCTCCCGCATCGCCAGCCTCAAATCTCACATTATGCTGCATGAGAAGGAGGAGGTTAGTAGGCAAATGTAAAAGAACTGTTTGCTTTTATTCTGACTTCGTGGGCTCATGCATCTCTTTTGTTCCCGGCAGAATTTAATCTGCGTGGAGTGTGGCGATGAGTTCATTCTGCAGAGCCAGCTGTCCCTGCATTTAGAGGAGCACCGCAAAGAACTGTCGGGCATCAAAGTCTACACCTGCAAGACCTGCGACAAGGAGTTCAAAACATCCACACACCTCAAGGAGCACATGAAGAGCCATATCAAGATGAGGTTGGACAAGGCTGTGGATGATGTTGTATTTAAATAGACCGAGTCAGGAGGGAGATAAAAGGGAATACAAGAGCTATTCAAAATCAACCTTGAGGATAATATTTCAGGCCATTTATAGTCTAAATGATGTAGTGTATGTGAGTCACGGAGATGATGAAGATGCATCAACACTTCCAATAAAAGCCATTCCTGCCATTGCTGGATTTGTTCCATATTTTATAGAATTGGTGCTGAAGGTTTTAGCAAAATCCGTAAACACGCGTACGTCATGTGGTCAAACAGCTAAAATGATCAAATACATATTATATGAAATTCTGCGAAAAGACTAAAATGAACAAACAATCGTGTGGAAGTTGTGGATTTTGAAAGCACTGTTTTATATTTAATGGAGAACATGTTTAAAAAAACAACAACATACATTTTGTGATTTCATTCTAATTCCTTTAAAATATCTGGTTCAACTGCTGCGCAATTGTATGACTCCCTCTTGCTTAAATTATTATTATTATTATTATTATTATTATTATTATTTCCTCCAGTGAGAGACAACACACCGCCTTCGGAATTGTTATATTCCTATTGAATATATTCCTATTCCACATCATGTGAAAGGGGGGGTTGTAGATTATTTAAATAGTTCCAGTCAAACAACCAGCACAAGCAGAATTAAAAGGTCGGACTATGATCAGCATCATAGTCTTTATTTTGACCATCTCTTGTGATCACCTATTTTTTTTTAAATTGCCTTTAACTCTTTCAACCAGCACTTTGAATGACTTTGCTACTGAACGGTGCTCTACAGATAGACATGCCTGTTTTTCATTGAGCCTATTTTTTGTGTGTTTCGGTGTCCTCCCTCCGCAGGCTGCTCACCTCCTCCAGAAACTACAAGAAAAACATTGACCGCAGCGGATTCTCAAACAGTTGCCATCACTGTGGAAAGGCTTTCAAAAAGCCCAGCCAGCTTGTTAGGCACATACGAATACACACAGGTGAGTGTCCAGATTTGCACAGCTAATGCAACATGTCGCTCCAGGCTTTGCTGGCCGGGGATCTGATATCCTGCTGTTCCTCTGCTGTGAGTCACAGATGGGCTGGGATACTCGGAAGAAGTGGCACAAACTGCAGGGACAGCAGTTTTCTCTCAAGTTTTAAATGTCCCCTGCATCTGATACTCGGCTGTATTATTATTTATACTATATTATTTGTCTTTATTCAACGGAATTCAGATTTCCTTGATTAACGCCACAGCATAGCGGCACCAGATCAGAGAAGTTTGCAGCCTTTCCCTTCCAGCTCCAACGGACTGAACTCATTCGCCACCCAGCCGCAATCCGAGACTTATTGTGGGTAGAAGTCCAACATGCTGCTCCAATATGTTTGTGTGGATGTGGGCTTGTTATGCTGGTGTGGGTTGAGGTAATGTAGCCAGCAGCATCCACTTGCTTGCTTCCACTTCATCCACTTGCTAATTTGTTTTTTGGACTAGCGCTGGATGGAGCTGAGTGGAGGTGATTCATCTGTGCCTTGAATCTCAAACAGGCTTCAAGCTAATGGAGAAGAGTCACGTTGGGAGGCAGCATATACACACATATACACAAACCACTGACTCGTTGCACCTTATTGTCTACCTCTCTGTGGAGCACGGATGAGTGGGTAATTCTATTTGTGGCAATGTCATGGCAAATGTTATCATTATTTGTGAAAGATGAAGAAACATGGGGATTTTAGGAAATGCAATCCATGAAGTTGATGCTTCCATTTTGGAATTTACTGATTTTAAATATTCATTATTGCATCCAGCCATCTTAAAGTGGGACCCTTACAGTGCTTTGTGTTTTGAAGTTAAGGTTTTAGATTCTACACAATGTAAACGTTTCCAGCATCATAATCCAGCATCGATGTCGCCCCTTCTCTGAAGGCGAGAGACCCTACAAGTGCACGCATTGCTCCAAGGCCTTCAACCAGAAGGTGGTGCTGCAGACTCACATGGCAAGACACACCGGAGAGAAACCTCACATCTGCATCTTCTGCCCGGCTTCTTTCTCACAGAAGGGAAACCTGCACTCTCACGTCCAGCGAGTTCATTCTGAGGTGAGAGCTCAGGCTACAGCTCTGAACGTAAAGTACTTTAATCATGTCCTTCCCACCACGGATTCCAAACTGACAGGAAGAACACGATCAATTATCAAATCAACCCTTATTTTTTAATCGGTATTGATGAATTATAAGCGATAACGGTCATGTAGTCTGACATGTAGTGTCAGATCATATCAGGTATAGAAATGAGAATGAACATTGAGGTCCGGTTGCTCTATATTAAGTTGTTATTGACATGAGAATAAGCATATCTTAAGCAGTTGGGTTGGGCTGGTCTCGTACTACAATAATACCTCGACATGCGAGTACTTTGACATACGAGTGTTTTCCGAAATACGAGCAATCCTGCGATCAATATTTTGCTTTGAGATGCGAACAACTTGCAGATGCTGGCGCTAAATGGCCGAGCTCCGCGAGAGCTCCAAGCATGCTTCACTCGTTCAGTGATTTTCGCTGTATCTGTGAATATTCTTTATAATCAGTGATGAGTCCAAAGAAAGCGAGCGGTAAGGATGACAGTCACAAGAAAAGACGGATGATAACGATGGAGGTGAAGCATTAAAGGTCACATATTCTACCCTTTCTCCAGAAGTTAATGCAGTTCACGGACACTTGTATGAAATATATGTGACAGTCTTTGGTCAAAATAACAAGCAAATGCTCTCTCAAACAGCTCTGTCAGAAACGCCTCTGAAAATGAAACTAAAACTAAGTTCATTGCAATGAATGTGCATGCATGTGCACAAATACTTTGTGCACGTTCTAACAGTGTGACGTCACACTGACGAAGATTTCTGCCGGATGCGTTTCAGTAGGTGATGACTACTCAAACTACGCAGGATTGACTGGATGGTTTATTTAGCTGTTTATGGGCTGATAATGACCCAAACCTCCATAATAGTCGTGTAGAAACATGGGAAAAGTGAGTTTTTCATAATATGGGACATTTAAATTATCGATAAACGTGACCGTGGTGTCCGTAAGTGATTTGGCACACCAATACGAGGGGAGTACATTGGCGATATGTACAATCCTCAAACAGAAGGATGCCATCAAGAACACAAAGCCTTCCAAAGGCGTACATGTAAGGCACATTTACAGAACAGTGTCTACAGTACTGCCCGACTTTCCTCTCCTCCAATTCACCGCCATTAACCACATTTTATATTACAGTAATACTGTATATCATTTATTATATCATTGTGTGTGTGTGTGTGTATTGCAATAAAATGTTTTTTACATTGTTATTAGTTTTGATTTGAGTGTTTTTAGACGGATTAATTTTTTAAAAGTTGTTTTATATGGGAGAAATTGATTTGAGTTACGAGCTCGGTCCTGGAACGAATTATACTCGTATGTCAAAGTATTACTGTATATAAAAGCTACATGGTTTTATAACAGAGTATGGCGTGCATACAGTATGCTTTCAGTAAATGGAGGCAATGATTTTCCAAAGGTCATCATGCACCCTAACTCCATTGGCCAAGACAAGAGCAGGACAAACGGCACTTGGACCTTTAGTTAACCAAGAGTGGTTAATGGTTTTAAAGTGCATACTGACACCCCAATTCAGCAGCTCCTTTCCACCGAGCAAGGGGGGGGGGGGCTCATGATAGTGTAATGTGTGGCAGAGACGGATCGCTGCTCAGTGTAGCAGGAGCAACCAGCTGGTTTTAAGGTTTACCAGTCACGAGCAGCTGCTGTCAGACTGTGTTCCTGCTAGAGCAACATAAGGTCTGCCTCGTAGCTCTGATGGGCAGAAACATTTATTGCCCTTTGTAAAGGTTTCTGGGTGGTATCTATGTTGTAGTTGAGCTAGGACATCGTGTGTGTAGGTGTGTGTGTGTGTGTGTGGGGGGGGGGGGGGGGGGGTTGTATTTTCTTTCATCAAAGGATTGAACTCAAGATGTTTCTGGCTGCCGGCTAAATCTGTTTAATTTTTGATGGAAATGTTTGCTGCAGATTTGCACAATTTTAAAATGATGATTTTATTTTCCAATGTGAGTGTGGATTTGCAGGCTGATGCCTTTTACTTTTTATTTTCACATGTTTATTTGTATTTGGTTCAAACATTCAAACACAGGCCAAGTTCGTGCCGGTGTGTCCTCAGACCCCAAACGTCTGAATCGTTGGAACAAATGTGAAGCCAAGAATTAACCCAATACACAACCCCACTTTCAAAATGCTTTGTAAAATACCAATAGATACAGAAAGTTATGATTTGGCAAAAATTGAAACCCCATATTTAACTGGAAAAATAGCTCCCTGAAGTAAAAATGGGAAGGGGTTCACCCCTAGCTGTGAAAGACTGTACTGACAAATAGTGCAACAAATTATAGTTTATCAAACCTAGAGGGTTTTTTTCACTGTAACAGTATCATTTAAAGATTCAGATAATCTGTAGAATTCTCTGTCCACAAGGGGTTGGTGACTGTCAGACATCACTGCATTGAACTCAGACAGGATTCTCTAATTGCATGAAAGACTTCCATGCAAATAGGAAACCATGCATAAACCAGATCCAGAAAGGATGCGGTCTACACCAGGCTCCATCTCATTTATAATGGACTCACTCATCCATCCATTTATCTCTCTACAAGATTGATATTGATCTTTAATCTACTCTGATTGTGTCTGAATCTTCCACCCATCCATTTCCATCATGGACTGATGCCGCCAGCAGAGCCGCATGATCAGTGTAAATTAGACACCCTCTTCATTATGAGCACAACTGTGTCTCATTAAGCATATGCTTAAAATTGAGCGTGGCTCCACAGACTCCCACTCAGTTTTTCGGTATGAATTCTTTTCTTTGAGTTGTTGTTCTGCACCTCTTCCCTTCGCACACGTTGGTCTCAGCGTGTCGCATTCATTGCATCAGGACACCCTGACATACAATTATTTGTGAGGAATGGAGAGGTGAAATTTTACCTTTCATGCTCCATCTGTTTTTTTTTTATCAGAATGTCACATTGGCCAGTTTGACAGAGCCGTCCGGATTCATCCATTCTATTTTATTTTGGACTTGTATCTCTGGTGCTGCTCTGTAACTGCAGCCATTTCCACCTAGTGGTAAACTATGGCTGAGATTTCAAGAGTTACACACATCAGTGTTCTTTCCAAGTACCTCAATATCTAGTGGTGAAAGTAGCCTCTAGTCTTGTTGTTTCCAATAATGTGGCTACAGTTTGAATTAGGTTTCTGCCTTTCTAATTATGAAAGATTATTTATCCCTAACCCTATTCATTTTTATTTCTATAGCGCCAGATCATAACAGGAAGTTATCTCAAGACACTTTACAGGTGTAGCAGGGAAAGACCTGCAGAGAAAGACAGAACCCAACTTGACCCACAAGAGCACGCACTTTAGCGACGGAGGCAAGGAAACACTTCCCTTTAACAGGCAGAAACCTTGGACAGAACCTTAGGCTCATATTAAGCAGCCATCTGTCTTGATGGCTGGGTTGAGATGGAGAGAGAGACAAGGACAGAGATGGAGAGACAAGGAGAGGTAGAAGGAGAGCTTGCCAGAAAGGGCAAACTAAGAAAATGCATTAACACGTCGTGAACATCAGCGTAGTCACTGCAGCATTTAAGTCAATGTGTTGCTAATATATCTAAATGTAGTGTAAACACACAAAGAAAGGGTCTTTGTTGCAGTGCTGACGTTCACGTTCAACTGGATCCCTAAAAATCATCACAAACACATGTAAACTGCAGATTCATGATACCTCTCAAAAGAGAATGTAAAGTGTCTAATTTAAAACCTGCATACTTCCCTCAATCCATTGAGTATTCAGCTTGTATTGTGGCTTTTGATTCGTTATTGGTTGGCTGGTTTCGCTCAATCTAGTTCCAGTTCGCCTGGAAAGAAATGTTTACATGTAAGAGAAAAACAATCACGTGGTCATTTTGTTTCCAAGGTTACGGTAAATTGGTTGGATGATACCTTTTTGTTTGTGGGTTGTCTTCAAACCAAATACTGTATGAATGAAAAATTAGATATGGCATGGTACCTTCTCACATCATTTTAGACGTCCTACTAAAGATCTGTCGGGCTGGTGGATTGAATTACTCCTGGAAACCTGAGCAGATGGAGCATTTGAATAATAGATCTAATTTTCACAAGTGTACTTCAGCCCTGCTGTTGCGTGTAGCGGTTGATCATATGATTGATTATCTTTGTGAAATATTATGAACTCAAGCTTAATGGTAGAACAATAAAGGGTTAGGTCAAATAGGGTGTTGGCATGTTCAAATAACATTATTTACTCCAAAACGTGAATTTAAAACCTTTGATCGTCACTGACTGAGATGCTGAAGCTCAGAAATAATCAAAGTCAGACATTCCAAACACTGACAGAAAATCACAAACAAATTCAAAATCAAATCAAATCACGAAGTACAAAAACCAATTGGACTTGTTCAAGATGATTCAGTTCCTGAAGGGTTGGTAATGTCAAGGTTTTATGTTGTCTTACAGAGTAAAGGTGTCCAGCCATTCCCCTGTATGGACTGCAGCTGTGCATTCAAGAAGCTGGGCAGTCTGAATGCCCACATTAGCAAGATGCACATCTCCGTGATTGAGGTTCCCTCCAGCACTCCGGTAAGAGAGCCATATGCAGAGAGCACAAGGCATCGCTGCATTCCATCTGCCCAGCAACCACTTCTTTGTCTATGCAGTGGAACCTCAGTTGTCGAACACAATTTGTTCTGTAATACTGTTTGAAAACCGCTTTGTTCGAAAACGGAAACCAATAAACCTCGGCTCCACTCGTGTGCTCGAACTTGTTCGATTTCTGAGGCATTTTAAACTCAATTTCTTTGGTCGAAAACCAAGTTGTTTGACTACTGAGTCGTTCGAGAACCGACTTTCCACTGTACTGTGATTTTTCTTTTCTCTTGACCTTTTAATGGAAATAACATTTACTATAATTAATGCCACACAATTATAAATATTATATTGTGAGAAGGAGGTTGAGGATGGAACTGCCAGGGAACAGGGCTAGAGGCTGATCCAGGAGAAGAGACATGGACGTAGTGAGGGAGGACATGAGAGCGGCTGGTGTTGGGGAGGACGATGCAAAGGACAGGGTGAAGTGGAGAACGTTGATTTGCTTTGGTACCGATCAGTACTTTATGTTGAATTTTGAGTTAAAGCTTTTGTCTGAAAATGAAGGATAAATAATTGTGAATGTTTTACACGTACTACGGCCATTCTTGGGTCGGGGTCATGTTTGAAAAAAATATATATATATCAACTACAAGATGATTGAAGTAGAAGGTCCCAGGGGGGGCAGTGAGGTTACAAGGAATATATGTAAAGAAGGTCGAGGACTTCAAGTACCTCGGGTCAACAGTACAGAGTGATGGAGAGAATGTGGAAAGGAAGTGAAGAATCGTGTGCAGGCAGGCTGGAGCAGGTGGAGGAAAGTATCAGGTGTGCTCTGTGATAGAGTGTCAGCGAGGATGAAGGGAAAGGTCTACAAGATGGTGGTGAGGCCAGCCATGATGGACGGCTTAGAGACAGTGGCTCTGAGGAAAAGACAGGAGGCGGAGCTAAGAGTGGAGGAGATGAAGATGCTGAAGTTCTCCTCGGGAGACGATAAGAAATGAGACAATAAGAGGGACAGTGAAGGATGACAAATACAACAAGGATGGATGTCATTCAGGTATCTGAGTGTCCTGAACTCCATTATTAAGATACCCATGGAGGCTGCTGCAGATCCTCCAAGGTGGGATGCCGCTGAGGAAATGGATTTACACGCTTCCTAAAGGAATGCCGGCACCCTAAGTTTGAGAGATAACATAAAACAATTGATTAGGTTGGAAGCTTCAATAACCTGTAGCCCTTATTCACATGGTAAAGGTGGGAAGCTGAACTATTCAACTGTTGATTCCTTGACTTGATAAGGAATCAAGTCATCATCGATTCCCTGCTTGCCAATTGATCAGAAATTGGAGTCATCGAGAATATTGAAAATGGTGAAGGACAATGGAAGGTTTAAAGAAAGAAAGAAGGAAGGAAGGAAGGAAGCACATTTGATGATTCATTTGCAAATTTTAGCATTATTTTTTTCCTGAGCTACTCTTGTTATTTGGTTTAATTCTATCCAAGATGTTCCAAAAACTTGACACATCAGAATCAAACTACAACTTCATAGCTAGCGAGAATGTAAGCCGCCAGTCTTCCTCCCGATGAATGCTCACATTGACTGATTATCTTCTAATAGTTTATTGGTTAATTTTTTAATTTTTTTAACATTAAAAAAAGATAGTTGTTCCTTATTTTTAGTGCAAAATATTCTGAATTGCTTGCCTCAAAGTTGCTCGATTTTCGGCTTATCCCGTCAGGCGTTGCCACAGCAAATCAACCTTCTAGTCGATTTGCATGCTTAATTCTGGCAACGTCCATTCTTGCCGCAACCCTCTGGATTTATCCGTGCTCAAGGGAGAGCCGGTCTCAAGCCCAGATAAACTCATCAAACTGTAATCAGTGACATTAGATGAAAAAAAAAACATGACTTTGAACCAGTAATGCACGATCATAGCATTCAAGTTTTCCACAATGTGCATGATGTCATCATGATGTCATATAGGAAGGTTTAACGCTAGGCTCTATATTGGCAACAGCAATTTCTTACCTTGGGTCCTCGGAGACGTCATAAACATGTTGGTGAAGTGTCCTTGTCCAGCATGTAATGAAGGACCCTTCCCCACTGCCAGACTCTAGTGGGACCAGCCCCGTCTGTCACCACTTTGTCGAAATCTGGAGGAAAATGCATCGGGTTTTGCTAAGTACACAGATCGACAGATGGGCATGGACAAAAAAAAGATTTACATGAAAGTTGGATGAAGAGCAAGAGGAAAAAGCTGGATGATTTACCAGTTTGAATGCCTGGAAAAGGTGTCTTCGTCATAAAGGAGCTGCATCCGAAGTCGATGACTCTCATTCGAGGGACATTTATTTATTTATTTATTTGTTTGAGGCATAAACTCAAAATTAACAAAAATAAAATAAAAAAATAAACAAACACATTTTCAGAAACATATATACATGTTTAGGATGCTCAAACATCACAACCAAGTTCAACCCAGATGTTGTTTGATTTGATGTCCCCGTGGAAAACCTCCTATATGAGATCTTGGCAACGGATGCAGACAGACTTCATGATGTTCTGAGATGAGAGTTGAACAGAAAATTATAAGTGTGACAATATTAACATGAAAATTTACATTTTAAGATGTGCATTTCTGCCTCCCAGTCTCTGCATAATCAGCACCTCCATTGCTATCTAATATTTCTCATTGTTAATGATCTAGAGGAGAAAATATACTTGATACCATTATTTAATATAAGAATTTATGCGCTAAAAATCAAGTTTATCTGGAATTTCCGAATGACACAATGACTTGCTGTGCATTGAGGCGAACCCGAGTAAAAATGTTCGGCTAATGTCATCCAGAGAGTGAAGCTGTTATATCCAACAACTTAACCAAGTAGCGAGACATACATGATGACGCCTATGAGGTTATCAATGCATCACCAAGATATAGTGATGTTCTCCCTGAATAAATGGCGTGGCTGCTGCTACATGGGACGCCGTACACTCCTCAGGTTTAAGGTGCCGAAATAAGTTTTTAATTTAACATAAATAAGAACCAGGTCCCGTAGAGACGTGCGATTCGTCAGTGATCTTTGATCATCTGATCGCGAAGCTGTTGCAAGTAATAAATATTGCTTTATAACAATGCAATGGATGGATGTCTGTTTTAGTGGCATCAACATAAAGTTACATACCAAGTCATCCAAAAAGCCTGGGCATGATATGCCAGTGTCAACATTAATATGATATCAATGTTTTATTCATATGAAACTGCTCATATCAGAGATTCATCCTGATGTAGACAAATCAGTACTATGTTCATAAAAAGCTATTTTAATTCTATGGCCCTATTGGTTGTCTTCTTCTATCTTCCCTGTTTTTTCTGTTGGTCCTGCACCTCTGTTCTTCTTCTTTAGGAGACAGAGACGACGGGCCAGGCTGCTGGGGGGTCGGAGGGTGGCGAGGGGGTTACAGATGTCATCCAGCAACTTCTAGAGCTCTCTGAACAGGTCAGCGGGGAGACGGCCCAGCCTCAGCCTCCAGAGCCAGCCATTGCAATGGAAACTGTCATCAACTCGGACATCCTTCAGGTTAGTGCAGCAATGAGAGGAAGCATGTTTCTCACTACGCCTGGAATATATGAAAATGTCCAACTTCCTCTAAGACTGGAAAGTGGGTACCACTGCCTTGCCCTGTAATTTACCAGGGCAGTCATAATATCAGTCTTCCTCTCCATCGTCTGAAAACTGAGCACACAGTCTGGGTATTCATGATGGAATTTCCACTTTCAACCTTATGACACTCTACCCATATTAGGCACACCAGTGTCATAGAGAAGTTTCATTTAGTAATGTTTTAATTCACCGGACACAATTATGGACAATGGCTCATTAAAGATGACATCATGGCATTCTCAAAGTGACAGCCAACTACACTGAGGAGCTACAATATCATCTAATATATAGCATCCTTCACAAGTGAACCTGGTCCAGAGGCTGAGTCGACTAGAGCCGGTAGCATGGAGCCGCTTAGCAGCAGAAGACCCAGCATCACTGCTTAAGCATTTTCAAGCTGTGGCATTTTTCCTGTCTGTTTTTATAGCAAGCTCTGGAGAACAGTGGGCTGAGTGTGGTCCAGCCACAGGGTGAAGGCATGTCCAGAGAGTCACAGAACCAGAACACAGAGGCCGCTGCTGTAGAAAGCAGGAAGGTACAAGGTCCGGACAAACCGGTCCGAGAGAAGAAAAGGAGCATTTTCAAGAAGCCTATACAAATGCCAGGTAGGCTGTATTACAGAACGTAAACCATTGAACAAAAAAGATTGTTCAGTAAATGACAAAAAAAACTGCAAGTTATGATTCAAATAATATTAAATCAGTTGTAATATTCAGAAAGTACTGTAATTAAATGCACCAAATATTTGTATGTCTTTGTATGTGTCTGTATAAATGTAAAATGATGTGTGAAAAGGTGAATAAGATAACTTGTCATTTGTTTTAGTGATGTTCCATTATTCCGTAATACAAGCAGCGTCCAGTTATACCACAAAAAACAGCTGCTTCACTCGCCTTCCTTTTACAGGCTCCATCAGGGAGGAGGATGGCGTGCGCTGGCACGGCTGTCCATACTGCTCCAAGGAGTTCAAGAAGCCCAGCGATCTTGTTCGCCACATCCGCATCCATACCCACGAGAAGCCGTTCAAGTGCAAACAGTGCTTCAGAGCTTTTGCTGTCAAAAGTACCCTTACAGCGCACATGAAAACACACACGGGCATCAAAGCCTTTGAGTGCCAGTGCTGCCTGAAGTGCTTCTCCACATCTGGCAGCATGAAAGTCCACATGCGTCTGCATACAGGTGAGAAGCAGATCCGCGTTATGAGAGCAGTCACATGTTAGTGGCATTTTGCACTCATCTTATCATGCAGCAGTCAAAAGGTAGACAGGCTTATGAGGCATGTGAAATGTCAGACTGTATGTCAGCTGTATGTTGTGATGTTGCTAAAATTGTGCCTTCATGTATTTTCAGCCTTCCTGTTTTTTCTTCATTTTGAAATGACTGTAGAGAATCAACCCCTGATCATGAAATGTCGACATTATTGTGTGTATTGTGTAACGTTAATCAATATGTGGGACTGCGCTTTAATTAATTACAGTCTACAGTTTGTGCAAGCTGTGATTATGTCTTAGCTCCAAGCTAGATTTTTGATGAATATTTCTCAGTTGTATTTTCCACAGTGGTTATTCAGTCTTGTGGTGTAATTGGTTTCATAGAAAAGTAGTGCCCGCTGCTCACTGCCCACGGCTTCGGACATTTTGTTGATGAATTATAATATGCCAGTCTGATTTGCTAAATACAAATTCTCCAAACCAACTAAATTGTCCCTGCTTTTCTCAGGTGTCCGTCCTTTCCCCTGCCCTCACTGTGACAAGATCTTTCGTACATCAGGCCACCGGAAAACACACATTGCTTCTCACTTCAAAAGCTTACAGCAAAAGAAGCTCAAGTTCGCCCGAAAAACCAACAAGGCCAAGGTGTCCAAGAGTAACCTACCTCTGCCTGACATTCCCCTGCAGGAGCCCATTCTCATCACCGACTTTGGTGAGATCACATCTTGACAGTCGTATGTGTATGAGGGCTAGCGTTTGAAATCTACTTGGCTTTCTTTTCAATGCTTCTCTCTGTTTGTTTTATGTATTTCTATACAAAATGAAATGCCTGAAAACCACATTTTGACTGTTTACATGTTCCGTAACAGGCCTCCTCCCATCACATAACTCTCGATTGGCTTTCCAACAATACTTGGAGGTGGTGGGCAACGACCGGCCATACAAGTGCCAGTTCTGTAATAAGGCCTACAAGAAATCCAGCCATCTAAAACAGCATGTCAGGTAAAGCAGCGTCATCAATCATGGCTTGATCTAGAGAAAAACTAAAAGCCAAAAAATAATGTCGGAAAAGGGAACCGGTATGTTTAACTAATTTTTTAGCTCTGAATGCAACGGAAAAAAATAATGAATATATGGCAATAGAAAAAACATGTGTGACCCACGTAAGGAAATTACAAAAATATTTTTGTAGGAAGAGTTTTTGAAGGGTCACATGCAGGTATTTGTGGTTTTCACATCTGAAAAACATCCAACACTGCTTAGCAATGTAAACAAAGGTTGCAAGGTCAGTGATGTGAAATACTGGAGGGATTTATATAGCAAAAAGAAGGGAGCTATGGAGCCACGGGATGCACCTATAGATCCGTGGGAGTAATTCTGGTGTTCCCAGGAATTACTGCCTCTGTCTGACAAGTAGTACTTAAACCAGTCTAATCCAGTACACAGTCTGCTAACTGTTATTTCTAGCAGCAGCGGATGAACCCAACTTAATATGTTGACTCCTCGCCACCATTCTCAGGCCTAAAGATCCACCTGAGTATTTGGCCAAGAGTGAAAGGATTCACCTGCACCATTAGTGAATTATTGGGTGTACAAGAGGGATGAGCTGCAAATCTCCTTGAATCTGTCCTCAGGATCTCAGGCTAGATAATAAGCATGAAAACGTGTGTTCTGCATGACAAGTTTACTACAGCTTAAAACCTAAGGTCTCTGACAGATGATCTGCAGTTAATGGGGAGGCACAAACCAAGTGAGAGACGATATGTTGACAGTTAATGCATATGGCAGAGTGGCTCGGGAGAAAGAATAGTAGGCAAGTGGATAGAGGAGAGACGAGCAGGTGGTGCTCAGCATTTGCCAGGAAATAAAACACCCCCCAAAATGTGTAATTCCCAGCATAAATGAACAATGCAAGGATTTGTATTTATACAAACTTTGAAATGACCCTACCAGTCATGCATTTAGGATGATGGACAGTGTACGTACCCTGCACAGTTTATCTCTTTACCTTCAATCATTCTTCGAGATTTTCCTTAGTGCCACTATTCCAGCATCTCTCTTCATTTCAGTATTGAGAGAATTATTGAGATACTGCCGCTGTCATCCTAGCAGTATCATAAATTGTACCACTATAGTTGTCAGGTCAGATTAATGGTTCACAGCTCAGGGGCTCCATATCTAATGGTACTTACCGATGTTGGAATTCGCTTGATTCACAGATAAATATAAAATGGAGACGCTTCAAATCACCGGGGAATCTAAAAATTAAATGTACTAAATATACTCTTCAAAATTACCAACTGAGCATTTCATTTTTTTTCCACCTTGTTTTGAAGAAATGTACTTTTATTTTGATAATTTTGCTTATCTTCAGGAAATGTTTCAGTATAAACATGCCCACATTTCAAACTCTTAAATTTGAGATACCAGCAATTACCTCTTGATGTATTTAAACACATCACACTGTTGTATACTTAAATCGTACTTAAAGCAAAATGCATGATGCATGTGGTTTCAGGTCGCACACAGGAGAAAGACCCTTCAAGTGTTCGCAGTGCTGTCGGGGGTTTGCCTCCTCGGGTGTCCTCAAGGCTCACATCAGGACCCACTCTGGCCTAAAGGCATACAAGTGCCTGGTGTGTGACACCACATTCACCACCAGTGGGAGCCTGCGACGCCACATGACCACGCACAGCGACCTGCGACCCTACATGTGCCCCTACTGCCAGAAGACATTCAAGTCATCACCCAACTGCAGGAAGCACATGAAGACGCACAGGTTTGGGCTTTGCCATGGTGTTGAATATGAACCAGAAATGTTATGATGTGTTATGATATAAAAAACCACAGGCATAAATCACGATTTTAAATGTATCTTCCTTGTCAAACGAGGTATGAACTGGCCCAGCAGCTGCAGCCCCAGTCAGCAGACGACCCCTTAGATGGAAGCACTGTGGCACACGACATGCAGGTGGAGCTAGAGGGGGATTCTCTCCAGCAGCCTCCTGCAACAGAGCAGCAAAGCATGTTAGGACTGGGCCAATCAGAAGTAGTGAATGGAAGTCAGCAAGTTACACTAGAGGCCCCCCTGACAGACCAAGGAGAGGGTAAGTAACAGTGAGTTCAGAAGGGTGGGACATCTTGGGCATAGGTTGAAGTACATCAACCTGATCTCAAGGAAAACCAGTGTGTTTTCAACATTTCAATGCGAGCAATATTATACAGTTACCAATTTTGAAGTGCAACTGCAAAGACTATCTATCTACATCACATTGCACAAAGTCTGTTTTAAAACGCATGTCTGTAGTCAGATTACCTCTTGACCACAGCTAAATATATTTATTGACATTTTCCTAGTGCACAGACTGGATTTGACCCTTAACAAGCAACAAACAGAGTAATGAGTTTCAAAGTAAAAGGCCAGTATTTATATATACCTGTAACTCTTCTACTTTGACCAACCTTTATAATGCTTTCCATCATTCACCTGTTCACACACATTCACACACAATGATGCAGGAGCATCCACAACAATAACCGCTTCAAAGATCTGCTAACCATTTACACAGACACTATGTAACTGGGCCCAGTGGAGGAGATGCATTTGTATGGTTTATTGATTTTATCTCTGAGCTGTATAAATTCTTACCCCTTTTTTTTCTTACAATTATTGTTATTGCGATGCTATTGTCAGTATGATGATGTCTGGTCCACATCCATGGAGGAGCAGTGGCCAGTGTCAGCAGTACTAGAAATATAATGTCCCGTGCCTTTGCATACACATAACATGATGCGTATAATACGACTGAGCGTCACACTAACCTGCTGCGCTTCCCTCTGTGGTCACAGACTCCTACGTCACTGCCCAACATACGTTGCCTCAAAATATCAGCCAGTTTGAGACGCCAGTACTCCCTCAGCCTCCCTTTGACCAGCAAGCTCTGACACAAGGTATACACACACACACACACATACACACACGCAAATGTTTTTGTGTTTCTGTGTCTCCAGACATTCATTTATTTCTCTCAAAAGCAGTTTTATAGCCACTAAATCTACGATACACTCCTGAGTGTACTAGGAAGTCAGGCCGTCTTGCTTCTCTTATTCTGCCAGATACAGTATGTGATCAGATCAGGAGTTTGATCTCGTCACCTGCCACTCTCGTAATCACTCTACTTTTTTCTCTGTTACAATAGTTGGTGCAAATGTTATCCTAAAGACACCATGTTGATCCAGAAAGAGTTTTCCATCGATTTTTATTTGAAAAGAGTTATGATAGAATAAACTGCTCCATTAGAGACAGCCGCTTTCAGATGTGGAAAAAGCCACTGACTGAGTGCAAAGCAAACAGTTCATTGGTTCACATCTCATCTATAGGATAACTGAATCCAGGTTAGTGCTCTCAAATACAGCGCTGCCACGCTACTTGTAACAAATAAATCACGGTGTCAACATGCCAACAGATTTGTTGTTGGCGGCCCGGATCCAGTGCAGTCAGAATAGAGAACCCCGTGGCAGCGGCTGCAGGGAGCATCGTGAACCCAAGTGAACCCAGAACAGACCTGGAATCACATCAGAACCGAACACACAAACCAAGACATCTTCCGAGACTAGATTACAGGAGCTCAAGAGCCCACCTGCCTACTCGGTTTACAAAAAACACAAAATTTTGGTGTAGTCCACTAATAAAAAAAAAGACCACAAGTGAAGCACCGATAAAATTGGAAAAAAAAGAGTGGAAGACAAATTTTCTACATCTAGAAAATATGGATTACACGTCCTGTTTTTTCTTAACTACAATGATAAGATAGCAAGACAACAGCATGTCGTTAAGCACTAACCGTGAACAACTGAGCATGAAGTATGGGTGACTTAGACCTTGTTTGCACTGTGGACTCATTTGCCCATCTTTGGTTTTGATGTAGGTTTTATTAAAAGTTTCGGTCTCCTGTCACTCAACCTGCTCTTCTACTTGGTTTTGTGTGAAGCATGGATTAGCCATGATAGCAGAGCAGGTCAATGAAGCGCATTTAAAGACACTCAGGTTGTGCTGGAACGAAACAAATGCACCAAATGAATTTTGTGCCCATTGGGTTTGCTGTCCTGCCTCATCAGCTTTGTCACGGAGGAGCAGTGTGAGCGACCACGAGACCTGATAGATGGTGATCTATGTCTGGGTTAGGGTGAAGCCTCAGGAAACTCTGGGTCGGATTCTGATATTCCTTAATAATTAACATAATTGAAACAAAGTACCTTTGCATTTCAGAGCACTATCCACAAAACCGATAAGAACGATTATTTTGGAGATTCTAGTGCCTTTTAAAAGTAGAACGACATTTTTCTTTCCCACTTTGTGCCCCAGCCATTTTGTTTTCATCCCTTCTGTTATTAAATCAGGCCTTTCTGTTCATTTGTTTCACGTGCCAGAATGTATTTGCTATAAAGGAACACAATGAAAGGTCACTGCAGCCTCAGACGCAGAGAGATGCTATCTTCGATATATCGCCACGTCAGCAGTTTGTGGTGAAAATAAATTCCTTTTGTTTTTCCATCTAGCGCATTCCCCTTGCAGGCTGCAATCCCTGTGCTGTTCAGTAATAGTTGTTGACGCTCAGCAGTTTCACTGATTCAGCATATTTCACTCGAAGTTCAATCTTTAAAATCAATTTAAGGCCTTCTCCTTGTTGTTTATTAGATATTTTTGCTGCAATGTGCAGCTATTGGGCAGTCCCAAGTCATATTTTCTCTCACTAACGTTTTATTGCCTTATCAGCTGAATATCTGAATAATTACAGATCCAATGTTCCTGTGGCATTATGGAATGAACTCCTTGAATTAATAGTGCATCGATTGCTTCCAGAACTTTATAATAGCATGTTTAAAGGTGTAATAAAGAAAGAACATATTTTCAGTAAAATGCTGTTGAATGATTATTCAAGGGAAAATGTAAAATTTACTTTTAATTCCACATAGAGTCAAAACTGCAGTCCGCCAGTACCCGTAAATCGGGTAATTCCGGAGACTGTATGTGTTCTGTTTATTCTACTCAGGCTTCACCATCACTGAGACGAGTTACAACCAGCCCCAGTTCTCCACCGTCCAGCAGCTGCAGGATTCCAGCACCCTGGAGTCTCAGGCCCTGTCTTCCAGTTATCATCCCCCAAATCTGCTCCATGTCTCCGGTGATGAGGTGGTGAGTGATGCCCCTTCAGATTTCAGACACTCAGACATCATCTTTATAAAGTACAGATTGCAGTAATGCGTTAGATGATTCAACGATTAATGGCCTGGTGTAATAATTAATCGTGTCAGACTGAGTATCCTGGCTTGTGTGTTTGCTTTCAATTTAACTGTCCTAATAAATAAATACAAAAATATTCAGTTATTTGTTAGAATGTAAATAGCGCAACAGAATTAGTTCAGGGGATGGAATATTCAAATGCAAACATTTGATTAGATATGACAGGAAGGAAGGAGTGATTTTCAATCCTGAGTGAAATGGTGTGGAGCCACACTAAAACCACTGCTCAAGCTAAGCTAAGCTAAATGCCCTCTGACTGTACTGCCATCTTTAACACATGTGAATGAAATGTGTTGTCCTCAAAGACTAAGCTTATGTTTCTCACAATGTTAATCAATTATTTCAATATATTTAGACATCATTGTAAAGTTAAAAAAAAGTCGTTGATCTCTTTCCGTATCAATGATGTTTTATTAATTGGTCTTTTTTTCAAACCAACAGACCAATGGGCTTCTTCAGCAGACCAGTCAGGGTGAGCTTCAGCTGACTAGCGAAACACAGGACTACCATGATGACAGCGAGGATACCATCAAGAGAGCCTACAGGTGTGTGTGTGTTTAAATACCGCCAGTAAGCGCTATGGTTTCTTCCCGTATCTATCACGCAGATCCTCTCAAACGCTTTGTGTTTCTTGAGCCTCTGGTATGTCAGCGTTTGGCTGAACCTTTCAAGGACACGCTGACGCTTCCCACGTAATGCCATGATTCCTGTTGTTTCAGATGATTGATTGGGTTTCCACTGAAAAAGGAAAGCCAGTTCTGATGGGCTTTTTTTGTCCTCTTTTCATGAGTGGTATTGCAAATAGCAGTAATTATTATTATTACCACATTTGTTTCCAGGTGCAATTGGTGTAATAAGGGATTCAAAAAGTCAAGCCATCTGAAGCAGCATGTTCGCTCCCACACTGGAGAGAAACCATACAGGTGTCATCTCTGTTGGCGAGCCTTCGTATCGGCTGGAGTACTGAAGTCCCACCTCAACACACATACAGGTGAGCTCAGCTCATGCTGAGGAAAAACTCAGATTAAATCTCAGTGAATCACATTTTAAAATCTCAAATGTCATGGACACATTCATGAATACACATTCATTGTATTTACATTGAGATGTGTAAGTGACAAACTGAATCACCTCATCTCTTGAATGCGGGGGGTGTATTTATTCCATACTTCAATTTCCAAAATCAGTCATCACAGTATCCTGTGTTTCAAGAAATCAATATATAGAAGCAGAAAAACAAAACCCAATTTAAAAATGTTTGTTTTACAATGTATCTAAATGTCTGCCAGAAACATTGTGTCAATTTATCAGTTTTTAAATGAATTTTGTTTTTAGCAACTCGTTTGAGCAAAACTGTTATGAATTTTTGCTTCCAACGTCAAACCCTGCCTTTCTTTTCTTGCCTGGCAGGAGTGAAACCCTTCAAGTGTAACGTTTGTGAAGCCTCATTCACTACGAATGGAAGCCTGAACCGTCACATGATTATCCACATGAAGTCTTTCAAATGCTGCATGTGTGACGAGAGCTTCAGGACCAGCCTGCTGTGTAAGAAGCACATGAAGAAAGTGCATGCAGTTCAGCAGCAAAGTAAGGACGATGAGATAATGTACATATTCGCAATGACACTATGAATGCAAAGTACATGGAAATGTTTGCAATGAAAGGAGACAGGGCAACACTTCATCAGTTTGAAACCATCTGTAACATTTGTCTTCTTGAACTATAAGACAGGGATGAAGTTTTTGCAACACTATTAATCAAACCAGGGGTTTGAAGGAATGTTCCAGCCAATTTCAATTCAGCTTCAGCTGGCAAACATCAGAAGGACCCCAAACACAAGTAGCTGTAATTGACCACAAATCTCACAGTTATAGGCCTGGAAAGTCAAGATGTCCCAGAAGAAGACGAGGAAGAGGAAGATGAAGATGAAGATGAAGATGAAGATGAAGGAGGACAACACTATTTAAAGAGGAGGGGTTTGGAAATCATCACGTTCACCGAGGAGCAGGCGGCGGAACTGGCAAAGGATCCCGGCGAGGAGGCCTCCGTGTCGGAGCGGATCCTCTCCCAGTCAGCAGCCGAGAGGGATCGAATCAGCGAGATAAAGGATAAGGCAGTGGAACTGGAAACGGAACCCAAGTTTGCAAACTGCTGTAGTTTTTGCCCCAAGAGCTTCAAGAAGCCCAGCGACCTCGTCAGGTAAGATAAAAAGTCCTACCATGGCAGCTTCACTTAGATGTTTAGGAGGTTATGTTTGCACACAAGGATTAAACTATTATTTTAAACCCTTAAATTATCGGTTATGTCAATCTTTTTTTTTCATTGTTTTGCTATTGTGTATGTCAGTCAGGACAACGGCTAATACTCAACACAATGTGACTTCAGAATACTTTATTAATCCCAAAGGGATGTTGTCACCATAAGTGCCATCATTACCAGCCAAAGCCCTGTCAAACTGCTTAGTTACCAGTATCATGACCAGTGATGTGCAGGGGAGCTGGTCTAACTGTCACTGCTTTGTGAATAAGAGTCCAGGTTTGTCATTCTGCCCTAGAGGAAAGTCTAATTTCCTTCCAGCTTCTTCATTTTGTTTTTAAACTGTTCTTTGAAAGGCACGTTTAGGTAATCAGAAGCAGTTCGTATTGGTTTCAGAGAGAATCCTTGGTAAATTTTATTTTACTGCTGCACCTTCGAAATGAAATTCACACAGAAAGCAAATGAAAGGGTTGATGGGTCATCCCAAGCAATTTATAGAGGCAATTATGTGCCACCAGATGTCTGATTAAAGATAAGGGGAGGGGGGGGGGGGGGGGGCACTTCAGCCAGTGGAATGTCACAAAGGCATATTCCCCAGTTAACTGCTTTAACACTCATAAATAAGTGTGACAACAGTTTATTTTCAGAAGAGAATTGTTTTAGTTGTAGAAATAAATGGTTTGAATCTCATTAAGCTGGTCGATCATTTCTGGCTCTGTTCCAACCACTGACTCTTCAGCAGAGCTCTGACTTTGGACATGAATTATTCTGTTGTTTTCTTCACGCCTGAGGGCAATCCCGTGAAAGCTCATTTAGCAAACGCGTTTGGAACTAAAGGCATGAAATAGGAGGGGTGCTGATGAGTAATGACAGACAGTGTTGCAATCATTACTCTCTTTCAATTTCTAGGCACATTCGGATCCACACAGGAGAGAGACCTTACAAGTGCGACGACTGCGGGAAGAGCTTCACTGTGAAATCGACCTTAGACTGCCACGTGAAGACGCACACAGGTCAGGAGATTCATCACTGGGATTCGCTGCTCGGAGCCGAAGCTGTTTTATACGTATATGAACCCAAAGTCATGTATTACACAAGCGTGTCAACACAGGCAATATGGCAAAAAAGTTATAATTTAGACTACAAATTGTGCTTAGTGTTTATTTTTCATTTGATACATTTTTGGTTCAGACGGATCTAAAAAGGAATTACCGGTATTAAAGATGTGTGCTGCCACATTTATTGGTTTTATTATTACTGCATTGACCTGCTGCTAAGTTGCTTGGGAAAAAGAAGAAAAATGAAGTTGAATGAAAGCTCAAGTGTCTTACCAAAGGACTGGGTCTATGGCGCTGTCCTTTTTTTATGTAAAACTTATGTCTAACTTGCAGATTTAAAAATCTCCTTCTCTTTTCAGGACAGAAGCTGTTCAGCTGTCACATGTGCAACACCTCCTTCTCTACAAAGGGGAGCCTCAAGGTGCACATGCGCCTTCACACGGGATCCAAACCCTTCAAATGTCCCTTCTGTGATCTCCGCTTCAGAACTTCAGGCCACCGCAAAACCCATATCCTGTGTCACTTCCGGCCCATCAGTGCCCGGAGCAAATCCAAGCGGTCCACCTTGTCCACTTGTCACTCCGGTCAGGTTCAGGATCCAGGGCCTGGGCAGGCTCTTGCAGCGGGCCAGGGGCAGCAGCAAGCAGCTTCAGATCCTCTTCAAACTGTTGGTCTGCTACAAACGCCGAACTCCGACACCAACATTTACCTCCCAGCCAACCAAGTCCTGACAGGGCAGTTTGACCAGAATCTGCTGCAACCGGGACTGGTGGGACAGGCCATCCTGCCTGCCTCCATGTCAGGTAGGGATTGTGCAGCGGTTGGGACGTGTACGCCCAAAGAGAAAAATTGCCCTAAAATGACTCTCCAAATTACTATTATGCCCCCACAAACAACAACAACAACAACAAAAAACAAACAGTCTCGTAAATGGCCAGCTAACAGCAGATTTGCCACCGTTGAATGCCACAATGGGTGTGGATGTACGGTAAATAAAATGCTGCAGGAGACGGTTCCAGTGTTTGTTCCAACCGTAATGAGTTGGCAGTGTCAACGTCGTTGCCCGGGGAAAAAAGCTTTTCATCACATTGGACAATTATGGCCTTGCTGGGAAGAGGAACATGTCTTATCACCACAAGCTACTTCTTGTTTACTCCCTCTCCTCCAGTCCACCTTTTATTGGCACCGAAAGTCCTCTTAAGAACTCCAAATAGTTCTAAATGACGTTTGTCCTCAGCTAAACAGCAATTTTGGAAGCAGTTAGAAAATCCTGGTGTCAAAGAAGAACCGGCTCTTTTGGGCCTCCGTAAAAGGCTTTCGCACTTCAGCAGCAGACACAGACAGTTTTGCTATGCTCACGCTGATTAATGGATTTAGGGTGAAGGGAATGTTGCTCAACTTTGACACCCGAAGAAGGAGCATTCTAGCCAGTGGGTTCCGTAAACCCTGATAATTTAATTTAATTTGATATTACTTTTATTGTAATGATAATAACAGTAGTATATTTATTTTAATGATAATAAGTAAAATAATTCTGTCATTATTAGCCAATTGCGTAACTCTTACATAATGAAATGGGTATTAAAAAATGTGTTTGCAAAGTAATTTCTAAATAAATGAACAGACTACATTTTAAAGGAATTTCATATTTTAATTAGAAATGGAAAGCAATGAAGGGCGGCACGGTGGCGCAGTGAGTATCACTGTCACCTCACAGCATTTGGCACTTATCATTCTAGAAAAGTGTCCCTTTCTGGCCCACTACTCTTTGTAGCATGATATTTATAACGAGCTTTGATATACCTGTATCTAAAGATTTCTCTGTGTGCTTGTGCATTTGTGTTAATGTGTGTCTTTGTGTTTTTTGCAGCTACAGGAGACCTGACCGTCTCGCTCCCAGACAGCCTGACCACCCTGGATGGCATCCACCTGCAGCTGACCCCGGCGAACCTGGTTTGTCCCAATGTCCAAATCTCCGGAATCGATACCAACAACATCAACAACATCACGCTGCAGGTTGCTCTCTTGAATGACTATGTCAATATCCTCTTGTGATGTCCTTTTCTTGATGTTCATGAATCAAGTTGCTAGTGAAAGGTGTTGCCTTTTATTGAAGGGTTACTTGACAAAATTGAGCCACAGAGCAACATTATTATTAATTTTTTCATTTAAGCAAACCAAATTATTATAATAATTATATTTTTTGAGGAGTGATTAGGAGATGACTAAATATTGCTGGTCGGTGCAATGTTGCTAATGCTCATGCGATGTTCATGGTATTTCAGAGAATTAACATGAATGATATTATCAACATCATTTGGTAGTAGCCTAACAATTCCAAAGTATTTGCACAACAAAAATATTCTTGAATAGTTTTCTCTTTTAAAATTTAGAAAAGGTTTTTAAGTCACAAAGTCTTACTCTCCCTCTCAGCGCGAACCCTTTTGAAAAGCATTCCTGGCATCGCAGCATTTTAGTCTGCATTGTCGCCATTTGATTTAACAGAAGATGAATGAGTTTCTTGCCTGTCTTGATAGAATTACTTATTTAAGGTGTCTTTTATTTATAGGCTATTTAACGCAAAGTGTTTCATGCATTAGTTGTATCCTCAGCTTTGGTTACAGAATTTCTTACTGAAGGTCATCTGATGAATATTTCATGTGCACATCTATGAATACAAAAACCAATCTGCCGATATGATGTCATAATTAAGATATTTATCATTCACCATGAGCAAAAAAGCTCATGAAAATGTGTTTAATAAATATTCAGTAGTTCTGTAGTCCAGAGAAAGTCAAAAAGCTCTGAGTAATATTTTTTACTGTAGCTGCAGGACCACAATGGCTCCAGATTTGTGAGTATTCTTACAGGGCATCTCACAGCCTTTGTGCTACTAAGATAATGTGTGTTTTTATAGTGAGCACACCAAAATAATTAACACAGAGACGGCCTACAATCCTACCAGAGCTCCAGAAAGTAGTTGAGCAGAGCTGGAACCCATAATTTGCCCATTATTCATTCATTTTGACACTGCCGGTCCCCACACTGGGTTTTATATCTATTCTATTTGTTAATGAATCTCTGTAATTTGAATATTGTAATTTGTTGTGTTGCTCATATCCGCTGACTGATCTAATGAGAAGTAATAACCAAAGGATATTAATGACCTCTTCAGCGTCCCTAGAAACTGTATATGCCTGCAGGAATGAATGAGGAGCAGCCTTCAGGATCTTGTTGAGAAACTCATTTTTACAAAATGCAGGTATATCATTTAGGCTACGGTAATGGCTCCCATGAGCATCACAAATATGAGTTGCTGCTTACGTGTGGATTTCTATTCTTTTGGTTGGGGTTTCAGACAGAATCGTGTATTCTAAGCAGTTTGACAGAGCTTAGAGTGTCCTTACTTTACAACCATACACCAGGGACAGATAGTACAATTGTAAACAAAACTAGAGAATATGAAATATAAAGATATACTATATATATATATATATTAGGAGGACATTCAATCATGAAGAGCCATCTAACTTCTTAATATGCATTTATATCACTTTTCAACATTTTTTTTGTTGAAAATTGAAAGTATCCTAAATCACCATGAAGCTGGGCCAGAATTGTAGCCTCAGGCTGTTGCCTCCCTGCTTTCCATCTTCATCATCACTCTTCCTCTTTCATCTGAAGCTGTTCTTTCTCTTCCAGATTGACCCTGCCCTCCTTCAGCAGACGTTACAGCAAGGCGGTCTCCTCCCTCAACCACTAAGTGTTGAAACTGGCCTCGTGTCCCACTGCGGCAGTCAGCTCATGTCCTCCGCTGACCCTACGGTGTCCGCCAATGTAGTCATCCACCCGCTGACCACCCTGGCCCTGCAGCCATCTGCCATCACACCTGCTCAGGTCACAATAGCTGGCCTGTCTGAGCAGGACGCCACAGGTACCCACGGCTGCATTCGCCGAATGATGAAGTAGACTCTCTGTATCATGAGCTGAATGAATGTGTCATCCTTTCTTGTGAATTCTGCAGGTTCTCAGGATCTAAGCCACGTCATGGGCAGCTCTGGATTGATAGCCGGAAGCACCGGCAGTCAGGAGATAACGCTGACCATTAACAACCCCAGCCTCACCCAAGCCCTCGCCTCAGCTTCCTGCTCCAGCGCTGGTGCAGGAAACCCTCAGGAGATCACCCTCACCATATCAGGTAGGGACCATGCCCCCTACAAACAAGGTCCATGAAGAAATTAGGCATGCAAACACATAGCTATGCTTTTATGTAGCTTACTTTGTCTTTTAAGCGTTATCTCCTCTGTCAGCTGAACATCTTTGCAAGCAGAGAAAAAAAAACAGCAAATAATAACTCTCTTTTATTTTGAAACTGCCTCTCCTAACGCAGTCTTATTGTCCCATTGTGTTACCAATTATGTGTACCTGTAATACACCTTCACATAGCATTTATGTACACGCATCATCAGCTCAAAGCTCCCCAGATCATGGTGTATAGGCCGGGATGTAGCTGGTATCCACCTTGTAGAGCGTCTGGCTTTATTCAGTATTATAATGGTTTTACTCTATTCAGATCATTCAGATCCCTTAAAAGAACATTATTGTTATATATGGTGACATTTCTTTGATGTTCTCACTCTGAAGCCACACCAAGTATTTTTTCCATCTTCTCTTTCTCTTAAATCGATTCTTTCATTTGCCCGAGGCAGCAGAACAGAAAGATAAATCACAGTGCAAAGATGCCAAGCTAAATGTATGAAGTCATTTTCTCAGCCTTTGTTTATCCTAATTTTTGTAAATTTTATCATTCTGAGTACGTAATGACACTTTTCCTCCTCATTTAGGCCAGGCTATTCTACACTTTATTCTACTCTATGAGAAGCAAAAGAGACAAATGTAGGTAATGATGCTGGACGCTTAAAATTGCTTTTCTCTATGCAGGCCAGGATCTGATCGCCCAGCATACCAGTGCAAGCAGTGCAGAGATGAACAACAGCATCAGGGTGACATCACCGCTCAGTAGCCACCCCACCAGTACCACCTTGACCATCTCCAATGACCACCTCCTACCTCAGAGCCCTGCTAACACTGGAATGGCAGGCAAGTCCTGGTAGAGATAAGTGTGTTTCACACCTAGAGGGGTATCTGTATCACAGGTCTGTTAGAGTGAGGCAGCTGAAAGGTCACTTTGTAGCCTTGGATGCTCGCTCTGTGAGAATATCGTCCTTCATGAAATCATTTTACAGTCATGGATGAGATCCAAAGTGGCAGAGCAAGTTTTCTCACACACTTTGACAAAAACAAAAAAATATATGAGGTGCTTGAGAGATTATGAGTAAGACCAGCCAAGGTGAAAAAGGACACACTGTTTTATTTAAACCAATAAACAAAGCTTTTTTCTCAGTCATGTGACGCATGACCTTACACGAAGAAATGAATTAGGAGTGGAACACGACTCCTGGTGTCCCGGGAATCACTTCTCTGGCCTTTTAGTGTTTAATGTTAATCTCCTTTTCACAAAATAGATTTGAAAGGCCTTCAGGACATTCATGGTTACAAAGACACTGACCCTTCTCTCTGGGTCATCCTTGACACCCTCACAACATAGCATAACATTTACAATCAGTCATTCTGTGCATCATTAATAAAACAGGTTTTTAAAGCACAGGGCTTGAAACATTTTAAACACGTTCCCAAACCTTTTTTGCATCTTTTTCTATTATTATTATTTGTTGAGAGACTCAAATAATAATCTAGGTGATCAAAAGCATTAAAAACGTGCAACACTCAAAGCCTTAATGATGTTTTTGAGTAATAAAAAAAGCAATCAGCTCAACACTGATCAATAACATCACATCCTTGGCACAGTGAAATTGATGCCTTTGATCACGCGCTGGTCATAAATGTAGTCGACTAGAGGCGATAGCAACGTGAGAGAGAAGAGATTGGCACTGGCAGGCGTCCCGCTGTTCACAGCACGCACTGACGTCTGCAAACAGAATCACGAAATGTGCAAGCATTAGCTTGGTTCCACGGCAGAGCTGGCGAGGCTGCCCGAACAAGTCCTGCTGGCAGCTTCCTGAGCGTCGGCTGTTCTCAATTATCTAAAACAAACGTCAGACGTCAGCCAAAGTCATCGGCACACTGCTCAGCAAACATCACTTCAATCCTGTGAGTCTTATTAATGAAGACAAAATCCCGTCTTTGGCCTATATCAAGCTATCGTTTGTGCTGCCGCTCACTCATAACACCACTTGACGTAAAGGCCCCATATTATACGCAGTTTCCAGACACTTATATGAAATATCTGTGCCAGACTTTGGTCAAAATAGCAAACAGATGCTGCAGGACAGCGTCCCTCTTTTCTGTCTCAAACGGCTCTGAAAATGAAATCGAAACTAAATTAATAGCGGGCACGCGCGCAGCTGCACGCTACCATGGTAACACACACTAAAACATTTTTGCCAATTTTCGCCAAAACATTACCGCCAAAAATAAATTTTATCCCCTCTGTTCTTCTTCTTTTTCGACTCATGCACGCATGCACGAGTCCATTCACGAGTCCATGCACGAGTTCATGCACGAGTCCATGCACGAGCGTGGACGTGCAGAGCGTAGACACGGGGAGGGTGCACGCACATATCTTGTGAACGTCCCCCCCACCGTGACGTCCTAGACGAAAAGAGTGCTGCATGGAACCACACGTACTTGAGCTTAGCTTCCGTGAATCTTCTAAGAAGAGCAGCACTGATTGGTCCCAGCATTGATTGGACTGGAGGCTGGAGCAGTCTCTCAATCAACGGCCTTTTTAACGAAAGGCCACGATGAGGCAACCACCTCCACAACAAAGTCAACAAAGGGTGTGTATGAAGGCAAAATAGCTGTCAGGGCCGACATCTATGCACCCAGGATGGACTGTTCTCTGGGTGCCATTTGCTGTAGCTTACATGTCAAGGTTTGCAATGGTGGCAGATTTATAGTTCAATATTTGACGTAATGTTTTGAAACCGTGTGCTTTCGGCTTCGTGATTTGAAGTAAAGTGATGCAGCTTTCTCTACCTCTTTTCTAGCTCGTGCATTATCGTTTTTGCCAAGCAAGCATCAATTTCTGCTCGCTGGCTAAGTAAAAGTACTCATAGATTCATTAATAGCTGCACTTCTATACTTAATTAAGAACAGCAACGTCTTAAATATGCATGGACTGGCTGTGTGATATAAATAATACAAGTGTTTCAGTCAGACAACTAGTTTATTATTCCATTAGAACATACGTCTGTTTTAGCCTCGCGGCTCGGACTTTCATCATCATCCTCACAGCTGTTGACATAGAGGCAGTCTATCCTCACGCTGTCTGATTCATCCATCTTTCTTTCTTCTCCTTGTCTTTTGAAGAAAACGTAGGGTTTATTGTGTTGATTTGTCAATATTTAAAAATGTAATTGATTGTTTTTTAAATTGCAGTTAAAATTCACAATTCCTGAATATTAATTCCTGGCAAATATGGTTTAATGTTATAGCCGCAACAGTAAACACTAGTCCGGCTGCTCTACCACTATCTGCTCTATTTCTTTACATTGCAGCAAAATATGCTTCCAGCTTTAAGTCCGTCACCCAATGGCCTTTTTTATACCATGTAATATCAAAGTTATTTCCCCTGCAGTGAAAAGAGTATCCCACAAAGCAGGGGAAGGGTGTGCAGAATATCAATGCTTATAATGGCTGCATATTAAATCCAGCCATTATAAGCATTGGTATTCATTGGTATTCATATTTAAGTGTTGGTGACATTGCGCCCTGTTTCTCACCTGTCAGTCTCCAGCCTGCCTCGCAGCACCACCCTCTCACATACCATCGCCTCCCAGAGCCTGGTGATGTCACCGGGGGGCGTGGCCAACGATAGCAGCGTTACACTGACACTTGCAGATGCCCAGGGTATGCTGGATGGCGTCACCCTCAACCTTAATACACAGGTAAATAAAACTCGGTGTGGTTGATTTCTGATTTCTGAGTTCTACCTGACCAGAGCCTTCTTTTGATATTTAGGGTCAGACATTTCCTGCTGTGTTGAATGACTCTGGCCTATCAGCACAAGCAGCCAGCTCAAACCAGCAGGTCATACTGGTCAGCCACCATTCCCAACCCACAAACGGAGCGTCTGATAATGGATACACTGTGAGTTTGTCTGTGCGCTTCAAGATAACAGTGGATGGACTGTCAAACCAAGGAGGGCCTGTTTTGAATTGACTTATCTTGAGACAGAGAAAGACAGCAAAATAATTCACTGTGACGTTTTAATAATGGCAAGAAATAAACGTCTAATAGTGATTTGAATCACACATTGAATAACTCATTTGGTTTATACTGTTCTTTATCGCATTTCCATTTGAAAATCCACTCTCTGTCAACGACTATCATTCATTGCCAGCAGGAGTGTGAGAGAATCTAAACCGTTATCAGTCCTGACAATTCCAGCCCAGGCGGTTGCTTTTGTGAGGGATTATTAATCTATAATCTTTGTGTGATCCAGATTATAGACGGTGGGCTAAAAGGCGTGAAGGACGGCCAGGCGGAGACAGAAAGCCGGAACCAGTGTTACTACTGTAACCAGGTGTGCCAGAATGCCAACACGCTGCGACGCCACTGCAGACAAGCTCACGGAAAAGACCGCTGTCACGTCTGCTGTCTCTGCAACAAGGCCTTCAAGCGAGCGACGCACCTGAAGGTAACACGACTGACTCGGGTGTTTAACAAAGCTAATTATTGATGCTGGCGTCCATGCGGGTACAGCTTCTCTCTGTAACAACCGCTAACGTTTATATAATTACAAAAGTAACATTTAAGAAAACAAATAAATCCGCGCATTTTGTCTGATTAAAGGAAAATGGTTTTTCTAATCAGTGCCTCTTCATCAGGAAGAAAAACAACCCAAAGATCCAGTCATGAAATGATCCCATAAGCAAAGTGTTTCCCACGATATGAGGCATAAATAAGGGTCATTATTTAACCCTTTCCTCCCTCATCCAACCTGCAGGCATGATAATGCATGCCACTCTACAGGCGAGTTCTGACTACAGGATGTGCATGTAGGCGATTCCAGCAATGATTGTTGCACAGAATTTGAAGGTTTTACGACCAATTATTTGGAGATATTGCAAGCAAACTTGGATAGATTGTTAGAGAATGACAGATGTCCAGCCTCTGGCGGACAACATGCCGCCCGCCGCCAAGAGCCAGACCACCATTCTGGCTGCTGTCGCATGCCCCGTCAGACTCGGCCTCCATCCACCCCCAGTCTCCCTCTCTCTGCCAACAGAGGACCCGAACTGGACAAAAAAGTCCTAGCGTCTTTCAATATAAACGTTAGCTTTTTTTTAGATTTTCTGCTGATAAAATATTTTTATGTCAAGGAAAAAGAGCTTAATGATCAAATTTGTTGAGTTATTTTTTAATAATGATTACAGTTATGACCAATTATTCTGCAGCCAGATGGGTTCAGGGCACCTGGAGGAAAATCACGTATAGAAGCAGCAGAGCAGAATGACTGTCAGGGAGGAAAGAGTTAAGTGGCACTTCAGATAGAGTATGATGCACTCTCACTCAACACAACAACACTGAAGGAGCTCCGGTTCTTTCTTTACTTACAATCCTCTTCATGTGATTGAGGCGATTTTGCCTTTAAATGCCGGAGCTCTCATATTAGAGAGAAAGAAGATGATGTGACTTTATACACAGGCTCCATCTCTCCTCTTTGAAGTAAAGGCCATTGTGCCATCTGCTTCCACTTTTTCTTCCTTAAAAGCAATGGTAGAGATTAGTTCGGCATCACATTGAGAGTGGCTCAGCTTCATTTTCCACAGGTCCCCAGGGTGGGTCATTAGTCTGCAGGCAGACCTTGTTTTTACATTTTTAAAGGCCCACTGGTGAATGTTCTGCCCCTCTTTTTTTACTTGGTTGGCCGGTGAATAATAATTTTTGCCCTTTGATTATTGAAGGGCAACCAAAAAAACACGGCTTCAGAATTTTGGAATTCAGGACACACATATGGTAAAGGTTAGAGAAATAATGATTGGATTGGACATCAAAAGCCTCTCAGGGGCAGATAAATGAATCACACGGTGCAGAGGGTCATCAACACGGCCCAAAAAAATCATCGGCCGTCCTCTGCCCTCCGTGGAGGACATCGCAAAATCTCGCTGCCTCAACAGATCCAAGGCCATCACCGGAGACTCCTCACACCCCGCCCATCATCTCTTTGACCTGTTGCCCTCTGGACGGCGCTTCAGGACAATCAAATCCCGCACCATCAGACTGTCTCACAGCTTCTTCCCATGGGCCATACGGACGCTGAATAACAACTGAAATAATCGTCTTCACATGCATTAATTATCATAAACGCTGTGTGTCTACCGCAATAACTTCATCTGTCCTTTGTATTGTACTTTTGCACCTTTACTGTTTTTTGTACTGTGCAGAGCCTGCTTAATTTCGTTGCATCACCGTGTGTAATGACAATAAAGTGCTATTCTATTCTATTCTATTCTATTCTATTCTATTCTATTCTATTCTATCCTCTTCTATTCTATTCTATTCATCAATTCTTATCTCTCTTCTCTTCTTTTGTCCCTAACAAGTATGTCCAGGTCCTCATCAGGTTGTCTAAGCTCACACTGATGGACATCTCTGTTCCAGACATGTTCTCCTAGAGGGATTGTGTGTGCTGAACTGTAAGCAGGATCTATTTTTCCCTTTAGGAACATGAACGGGTCCACCAGCCGGGCCCTTCGCTCAGCTCCCAGAAACCCAGAGTCTTCAACTGTTCCTCCTGCGTGAAGGCCTTCGCCAAGCGCAGCCAGCTGGAGAGACACAACAGAACCCACACAGGTAAGCGGATGATGGAGAATCGCCTCACACCAGGGCGCCCCAGAGCCTTCAATGTTAAATAATGGTTTGTCATGAAACCACCATACAAATAAATCTAGCATAATCTATTAATTACCCAATAATCTGTTTAACATATTTCAAATGAGTTTTTCTGCTGATGACTTTGCAGAAAGTGAAGGCATCAATATTGCAGATTAAAGGAGAATTAGCAAAATAAATCAAATGGTAATGTAACTATGAGAAATCCACCCTCACTGGTTGTTAGACGGACAGACATATTTTATGTTTATACACATTGTTTCTCTGCTCTTCCCCAAGATGTGAATATAAAAATAATTGATGTCCTACATCACATTGTGTGATGCAAATAGAATTACTCATTGTTGTAATTGATGAATCCCTCAAGCAGCATGAAATGACGTGTGTCATCAGGAACATCCCAGAGATGCCTTTAGTATCAGCGCTCGGTAATTAATCGTTTTGGCAGGCTTTTTATCGGCACATCCTGTCGAAATAAAACTCACCAGTTCCAGCTCGAGAATTGTGAGTGCTTTCTCTTTCTTTTTTTTGTTCATTATAGTGAATTTATTTTGGTTTTGGATTAGTGGTGAGACCAAATATTTTTTAAACACTTTGCCTTTTTATCTCTTGGTAGTATTTTTCATCTGTCGATTAATTTATGATTGGAATAGTTATTTGCTGCAACGTCTAAAATAGAAACTCATGTTTCCATTCCCAACCAAAGGGGGGGGGTTACCTTGTCTGTCCGTCCATACATAGCGTCTCAAAAATGGCTGGAAGAGTTGAGTGACAGTTCAGACGTGCTTTGTCAGCGCCCTAAAGGTGTGGATCTTGTTATTATCTTATGATATTATGTTCCCAAAACTGGACACGTTCTGGAGACATGCAGTATGTTGGTCTGCACCGGGGATATGCAGTATCATCTGTCAGATATACTGTAGTTTTTTTTATTATCCACAGTACATAGGACCGTTTCTGCTTTTATATAGTCGTAAAAAGCACATTTAATGATGCTTGCATAAAAATTGGTTGATTTGATCGTAATTCTTGCAAAATAAGCAAAAAGCAGACAATCTTGAATCATTAAATATTTTTCAAAACATTTGCTTTAAATTCACTCTCTTTTAATTATACATCATCACAGTCTTAATCTCATTCACAAGGTAATGCATTAGCACTATTTAAACCAGAGACTAACAATGCACTTAATACATCATAATGAAAGCATCACTATAATGAAAATCACGCTGATTTATTAACTATCTGCTTGGCTCTTGTTTGTTGTCCTGCAGGCGAGCGGCCCTTCAAGTGCAGTCAGTGCGACAAGGCCTTCAACCAGAAGAGCGCTCTGCAGGTCCACATGGTCAAACACACCGGGAAGAAGCCTTTCAAGTGTGAGGTGTGCAGCATCAGGTTCACCCAGAAGAGCAACATGAAGCACCATATGAAGAGATCGCACGGCTATGGTGAGCAGCTGACTGGGGTGACACCAGTGAAGAGGGCTGGGTGGGAAACTTGCAAGACTTAAAAATGTTGTGGCTCACAGGATCTGAAAAAGAGTCAAACAACTGGTAGGCTAGTGACTTTATGGGAATTTGATGCGTTCATTACCTCTGCCAAGGAGGTTATGTTTTTGATGCCGTTTGTCTGTTTGTTAGTTTGTTAGCCGGATTACGGAAAAACTGCTGGATGGATCTTGATGATTTTTTTTTTCTTTGAAAATGTGTCTTGGTCTAACTTAGATCGCTGTAAATTGTGTCTGTCTATATACAAAAAAAAACAGGATTTTCCAATTTACTTATAATTGAAGCTGTTTAAAAGAATATATATATTAAAATATGCATTCAATTCACTCACTCAAAATCACAGTCATAAAGGTGTCTTATGCACTATCATGCAAAATGTATCCTGGATCTGATCCAGAATGAGATCAGGAAAAGAAATATACCGGTATTACATTTTAACATTAAAACCCATTTATGGATTCAAAAATCCTTTAAACATACACATCAACTCCGATTCACTTTTACTTTTCATGGTGTATAAAGATACCAAGAACAATCTAGAACCTTTTGATGATGATCCAGATCACCAGGTGGACGGTGAAAATCTAATTATGAGGGAAATGAGCTGCTTGGTGGAGGTCTGCACTCTCCGAGTGCTTTTCTCGTTATTATTTTTCGAGTGATTGACAGACTGGGGCCGTGTCTGCAGTGATATGGAAGATGCGACATTCTGCTGTGGTGAAAAGGAGCTAAGCCACTGAATTTTACCTACCTACATTTTTCTGGCCGGTCTTCGTTCCCACCCTCACCTCCACTCACAATCTTGTGATTGTAGGAAACTGGGAAGAGACCCAAGACATGCTGAAGGGATCACATCTCTCGGCTGGCTTGGAGAGCTGGAGGAGGTCGTTGGGAAAAGTGTTGAATAATTGACATTGTTTGCGAGACTTTGTCAGTGACGTCCATAAACACTTCAGAGTGCTGAGAGCCAACGCTGACCTTCCCCTGCGGAACATTCATGTCTCTCATGCTCAAGTTTTCTCTTTCTGTCATTTGATGATGCCTGTCATTATCTGTTGAGAAAGAGCCTCGTGGAAACACTCAATCCACCCACGCACTCACCACTCATGCACACACACACACACACACACACGCACACACACAAGGACAAACACTCCCCGTCATCTTGCGAACGCTGTGATATTGTAGAGGATGACGGCTCCGTCGACTTTGCCTGTCTGAAGCTCTTCCATATCATCTGGTGCACGTCTTCAGTGTTAAAGCGTTACTTCCTGATGTCTTGGTTAAGGCTTAGTCTTGTTTTACTTAATGCTCATTCAAATGTGAAATTGACCTGTGGAGAATAAGATTGCTTGTAGATCTTGTAGCTTGCAGACCCCCCCCCCCCCTATTCCTCTATAGCAGAGTCAATCGCATTTTCACCCTCAAATGGCTTCATGTAACCGTAAGAAAGTATAAATGTAACTAAATGCAATTACAAATATTACATAAGCATTTGCATGCATGGATATAAAATATATGTTTGCTCTTTGCTCTGTTATTATAACAAATCCTTTTAATTTGTCAGGGTAAGAAGCCCACATTATCAGAGGCCTGTGACAGGGACTTTTAATTTTTAATTTTCCCCTTCATTAGTCCAACCAAGCCTGCTTTTCCTTCACGCATTGCAGGTGGACAGTCTGTCGTTAATGCCTCCAGCTTTTCCAAGGGCAATGCCTTTTTTTACTTACGGACTTCTCCACCGAATCCAAAATGTCCCGTCTCGTCGCGGTCCCATGCATGGCAGCTTCATCCAGCAGCTCCTCAGTCACAGAGAGCTCTGAATTCATGCCTCTAGTTAAAATGGATGCTAATAAATGAAGCTAGCTTTCACGGCCGCATTGTTTTTTGTTCTGGCTTTCATGAACACATTCTGCTGCGATCTTAGTTAGCCTTGTAATTCTTGCACAGTTTTTTTTTTTTTTTGGAAGGATAATTTTGGGCATACTTGGCTCTGTGTTAAGTGTCAAAATGCCAAAGTAGATTATACTCTTTGCGAACCGACAGAACCTCATAACACAAAAGACATACCGATTTTTTTGGGAGATAATGAAATGACTCCTGCAGCCAGTAGATCCTCCGTGTGTCACTTATTCAAGCTATTCATGTGCTACGCCTTTTACTGTCTTTTAAAGTTTGTGCAACAGACGCTTGAGTATCCAGAAGCCCAACAGGGAGAATGTCTGAAACAAATGTTATATGAGTGTGCAAAAGAAAATAGCTTTTTGACTAATGGTCTCATTTCCATGACAGCCACTGGGAAACCAAATGCAGAATCAGAGCCGTTGCTCTGTAAACGCATGTTAATTTGCTTTTCAAAGTGCTGCTGTTATGAAACTGACTGAGCTAATCAGAGCCCTCTCCCCCCTATCATGTTTCTCCCTCCAGGTCAGATCCAGGATGTGTCCCTGAGCCAGGAAGAAGCAGCGCACCAGGTAGAGGTCACGCCTGAACTGGACCTGGAAGTGGTTCCTGAACCATCAGCAGACTGGCAACACGTCTTCCCCTGACCACCGACCACAGCACACCGAGCTCTGACTGGACAGCAAAGCGTCCTCACATGTTCTCCTCCTCTCTGAAGGGTTGTTTGGTTTGTATAAAAACATTAACGAAAGTATAGATTTATAGATCCAATGTATGTCAAGGGCTTTACCCCCAGTAGCAGCCCCCCTGCTGTTTATCCATATTAGCAGTGGAGGAAAGGAGTCTGGTTCCCTGTGATTGGCTTAATGACTTCTTTCTGTTTTGCTGCTGTCTGATTGTCATCAATATGATGACCTCCGGCGAGGTTCGGTTCAATAAACGCAGGCGTCCCAGAGAATTAACCGGGCCCCTCTCTCTCGCGACGACCCTTCATGAACGTCAGCTGACAGGGACATGTTTCATCTGGAGGCTAAATGCCATGCGTAGTTTGTTACATGTTTTTAGTGACCAAAAAAAAAGGTCTTGTGCGCTGATGAACAAAAGAACCACATCTGGATTTCATGCTGCATCAGCTAAAAGTTTCAGCATTCCGTTTTGTCTTGACGTAGCATTGAAATAATCGCAGCACCGTCGGCTTCTTTACTGTAGAGCGTTCTGTAAATAGTACAGGTAGATTGCATATATTTTCTGGTGAGCTCCTACAGTAAAGACTGGTTGGAAATACTGTTGAAATGTTAATGTACAAATTGTTTTCTTGTTTTTTTCCACTCGTATTTTCTATTGACTGTATAAATTAAGATTAAACTAATTTTTGATATTTATTTGCATTTCTTTTTTCTCATAATTACATATTTGAAAATGTGTTTCAGTTTATTTCTTTTTTTTGGCAGGGAGGTCGATGAATGTCACAGAGCTTCTCACGCTGTTAATGTTCTGAAAGTTCTGCCACAGCTTTGGAACAACAGTTAACGCGGGTCCCTGGTTGGTTTGCTATCGGGCACGCAAATGAGGACACACACTGTTGCACGTCCATGGGAGGTAAATTGTAATTCATTCAGTTTCAAATACCAAATACTTTTAAGAATACAAGAAGTCACTTTAAAAATATATTATATTTAGCAAGCACGTCAGTCTGCTTTAGCCAAGTGTAATTCAGTCAGTTGGTGCGTGGCAGTATTTTATGGGAATGAAACAGGCAGACCTTGTGGGCTAAAATAAAAGCTACCCTTGAGCCTGAATGAAGCTCCATCCTCTCCGTTCAGGAGCCGCAGAGAGACTTCTACATGAATAATGATTACCAAATGAATCCGAAAGGCCGGCTTAATGAAATAAACTGTCACTTCCTGCCACTCGGTTTCACCTCCATCAGTCTCTCTCTCCAGGAAGCAGACTGCACAGGTAGCTCACAATGCTTTATTCTTTTATTTGAAGTTTAGTGGCTGGTCATGTTTTATTACACATACAGTAATGAAGAGGAGCTTTACATTCATCCACATGATGCATTCAGAAAGAACAGCACACAACACTCCCAAAGTTTCACACACACACACACAGCGAGGCGAGATGACGGCTGCACATCACGCACACGCCTGCGTTTAACGTAGAGACATTCTGAACAGATCTTCACAGGGTTAGACACAGAGCACCTTTTGAAATTGTGTCGTACTTTTAAAGGATCTAGAAGTAGGATATGCTGTGTTGGTTTGGGAGTCAAGAGGACAGGTCCTCGGGGGGGGGGGGGGGGGGGGTCGAATACGACAGAAACGGTGAAGAAGAAACCCAAGAAATACAGTAAACTGAGTAAATATCTGAATCTAGCATCATGTTGCAGCACGAGCATCACATTCAGACTTGCAGTGCACTATGAAGTCATTTAGTTCTTTACAAGGACTAAGCCATTATCTGATATATGATGCATCACAGATGAATAATTTCGTTTTTTTCTCAATGACTACTGGTTGATTAAGACAGTTTAGAAATTATTATTTCACTACACTCTCCACATCGAGTCTCAGGCGCGAATGGCAAACACGGACTGACAGCACATTCAGAACACGAGGGTGGATGAAAACACACTAGAACCAAATGACTCACGATAAAGTTAGAAACGGACTCATTCACAGGTTTGTGTTGGGGTTTAAAAAAAAACAAAAAAGAAGGTTTGAGGTTCATGACAAAGACGGAGTGACGAGACAGAAAAAACGCTCTGTGCTTAACCAGAAAAGACCCGGCCAATCACAAATCGGCAATGACGGTCAAGTCGGACTTGCACCGGACGTAACGTTCGGCTGCTCCGGGTCCGCTTCGGTTTAACCGCCCTTTTGTTTAGAGAGAGAGAGAGAGACCGTGGAAGACGTCCAGAGAAAGAGCCACAGCGAGGGGTCAGGGGTCATTCAGGCTGCACATGTGAAAGGCTACAGGATCAAAAACTCACTTCACACCAATCATGACAACTGGAGAGACTCACAACAAAACATGCAAGCGAGGGGCAGGGGGGCAACGGATTGTATCTACCAGCCAAAGGCGTGGGGGCATTAATGGGCACATGAGTGATTTAGTGGGCATTAGAGTGTTATCAGAGATGGAGGGAAGCTGAGTTTAAGGGGTGGTGGTGAGATTCCCCCCTTCTTCTTTTCCTCTTTTCTCCTCATTTTAGTCCCTTGTTCTTGAACATCTGCCCTCATGCTGTTGGGAGGGGGTTGCAGAGAGGGACTTCAGCGTTTGCCTGGAGAAGAACTCCTGCTTCCCTGTAAGAGAAGAGACACGTCTGATGAATATGAGGAGGCGGAGGCAGCCGTCAGCACCAAAGGAAGCCTCTGATCTTTACATCCGGCCCGTTGGTCATTTCTTTCTGCGTTTGATCACAGGAGACGACTTTGTGATGGGGCATCACCAACACTTAAGTAAAGAGCGTGTTAAATAACAAGTTAAAATCCTCCAGCTACGGCCAAATGAATAATTGATGATGAACTCTCCAACTCGTTCTTTGTTAAAAAAAAAGAAATCCTCCAGGCTTTTCCTGATTAATGAGACCAGGGCTGGGCATTTAAAATCAGAGCTGTCCTTTAGTGTGAGAGATGAGCAGGTGAAGAGCAGTGGAGCCTCTGGAAGATGTTTGTTAAAATAAAAAAAATGGAAAAAAATAGATACAAACTAGAAAAGCAGACCTCCGCCAAGCAGAAAAGCAGATTGGACCCCTTTAGGACTGTGATTTTTGGTGAGTGAATTTAATGCATATTTTGCAAGATATTACTTTTTTTAAAGCCTCCATTATAAGTAAATGGAAAAATCCAGGTTATTTTTTTATATATATTTTTGTATCCAGACAGGTATCTGGATTTTATGGGATCTAAATTCGACCCATCTTCAGATTTGTTTTTCATCAAGATCCATACATCAGTTTTTCTGTAATCCTGCTAACAGACAAACAAATGAAGTGCTAATAGCTAACACTCATAGTCAGCAATGAGAAAGTAGCTTAATGAGCAAAACTTAGTCCAAGTCAAAACCAAAATCAAAACATCCATCCATCATACTTGTCGCTGGCGCATTATAATTCTTACTTTGTGGTTTATCACTTGAGTATTTTCATTTTATCCCTTTCTTTTTTTCTTGGGAGTGGGGGATTGTCTCCCGTGCATTGTCTCCCATGCATTGCTAATATAATAACAGAAAAATATTTTGCAAGCAACTCTCCAGTCTGTGATGGCAAGAGGTTCTTGTAGCCCTTAAGGTAAAGAGAAAGGACGTTTTGGTGTGAATGAGGCTGCATCTTATTCTTTGACATTAGGTAATAACACATCGCTCCTCAAGACTCGGTAAATTTGTTTTCTTTGTGGTTTTTCGGACATTTTGTCCCTACAAAATTAAAACTGCGCCGTTTCTATGGGTTTTTTTTTACTCTTTGGGTTTCGAATAAGAATCCTTTGTTTATCTCAGAGCCCTGTTTGAGACTGTGTTGCCCTTTTTCCATTCCCCTTTCTCATTTAGATCAGAAAGCAGCAGGAGGACTGTAAGGCAGAAAATGGGTTGTGAAAAGAAGATAATCCACGTTACGAGAAGTTTTTTTTGTATTCCCTGACATGATGGCTTCAGGCTGCAGCTTTTGTTCTTAGAGCTATTTCAGATTTAATTAATTATCTGTTATGAAAGGGGGGGAAGCATGGCCTTGAAATGTAAATGTTAAACGAGGGAATAAATGAAAAACTGTGACAATTTAATTAAAATTAAAAACATGTATTTATCCTCAGTTCCATCATGTGTGGAGGGAACACGCATGAATGTGTGAAGGACGTTAGCTCAACACCGATGAATCACTGTAAAAAGATGTGAAACATCCCAGACGTCCATCATCTATTGCGATTTACCAGCCTGGCTGAGAGACGGCAGCTCTGCCACCGCAGATACTCGGATTCCCAAACGACCTACTCTGTTGTAGGGATGAAAAGAGGCTGACGTGACGCACGAAAACCCTCTGTGCTCTGAAGCAAGCACCAATGAGCACGCTAAAGCTGATGAGTAGATGCAAAAGGCATCAGAATAACACACACGCTGGGCTATAACTTCTTCTGACGTTTCATTTCTTAGCTCGCTAAACAACATATCAATTTAAAATATATAATATGTTTGACATAGACCTTAATGACTGCCGAGTTAGCGTCTCGGACCCTAACCGATGAATCACTGGCATGGCTGACTAACCCTGTGCTCACATTATGACGAGCTACCATTTGATTTTCTGCCCTTTGGCGCTCAGCGACGTGCAGAAGCAGCATCGGTGACATCACAAGGTGGTTTCTGGATGGACACAACATTGAATCCACAAACCCAAAACAAATGAGATGAAAGGTGATAAAATGCTCGGAAGAATTAAGAGCAACTATCATTCACAGCACACGCTAGAAAGTGATTGATTATACCACATAGAATTGGGAAAAACCTGATTTCCAATTATTTATATTTAATCACATGCTATTAATTTAAAGTAACGACTATGACACTTTTTTTTCACATTTCCCAAATGCGAAATAAAACACGTCAGCCTTTGTATTTTCACTTTCTGGCTGAACCCCTGAGAAAACTAACAACACAGCAGTACAAAAAATAAAGAGGTTGACCTGAAGGAGTTATGTCTTGCATTATATTTAATATAGATGAGAAACGCCCCCCCTCTCATGTAAAGCAGGATCTGTATATTAGCTCCAGCCCCAGTGGACCTTTTAGAAGTGGATCCATGATTGATTATAATCAGCCCTGGAATAAAGCGTGTAGCATGAACAATGCTTGTCTTTTATTATTCTGCTGCTGTAATGGGATTAGGATGAAATCTAAGCATATGGAACACAGATGGAGCGAGTTAAGCTCAAGAACCCTTCCATCACGGATCAGACACTCACTCTGCTGCTGATATAATCACTGAGGCAGGAAAAAAACAAAAACAGGGGCGATTAGAGAGAGATTTCATTTCCTATGAGATTTCAATTCTAGCAATGAGAAACCACAACGACAAAAAACCTCAAGTTACCATTTTGAAGATCCTAGTCAGGGAGCCTTTGCCGTCCCCTCCACTGGCCTTCTTGGTTTTAGCAGACTGCGACTTCTGGTCGCCCTGGCAGGAGGAGAAAGAGGAGTCAGTACGTAAAGAGAGGAGGCAATTGTCGGAGGACATGGCTGACCTTTCCACTCAGAGTCCTTGATTCATTATCAATTCAATGGAGGAGAGAAACGTTTCAAAAAGAAGAGGCGAGCATATTATGGAGAGAGACGGATCAAATCTACACATGAAATACTGGAGGAGACTCAGCGTAGCTGTGCTTTTCCTCTACTTGATTTATACTGTACTATAATTTGTCATCTTCTCCCAAGGTTAGCATCTGAATTGTATTTTTTTATACGATTAGATGTTAATCACATCATGAAGAAATAGTTTACTCTTGTATCTTAGTGGCATTTATGGGGGTTCAATAAAACAAATGTATTTTACTTTGAAAGCCATTTGATAATTACCTTCCAACATGTCGGGATGACCGATTGGTTTAATTCTTCCTCTATTTGCCTTTTGTGTAACCAACCATGGTTGGAGAAAAACATTCTCAATGCATTTGTTACCCAATGTCCATATTTAAAAGGAAGGCTTTAGAAATTCAGTACAGTGTACGTATATTTCAAAAGTAAAAAGAGTAAACAATCTTCCATTCTCTATAAAATGTGAGGCTCTCCTGCTGTCAATCAGAAAACAAACTAATTTTACAATCTTTACAAAAAGTTTTTATAGTTATATTTATAGAAAAATTATCAGTTTTCCTTTCAAACACACACAATTAGACACAAATGCGCGAGGACCTCAAGCTGAGTGCTGACAATAAACAAAGGCAGCCTCATTAATGTCTGTCTCAGAGCCATTTCTGAAGTGAAATGAGGGTAATGAAGTGCAGCATCGCGCCTGTGCTATCATGAAAGCATAATATGTGCAGACATGGATGTGGAAATGATGCACTTGGAAATGGATTTATTTGAAAATGGAGATAAGTTGGAAGGAAATGAGGGCGCAATCACTGATGTGTGGGCAGATTACAGCTGCTGTGTTGATGGAGGATGAATGGAAGGAGCGGAACGCCAGCGCCACATTCAGCGGCTGTTTTAGACGATGACCTCGCTGGCTCGCCCCGTTCGATTAGACATCCTACCGATTTCTTTTACACCACCTACCAGGCCCATCCTGGCCGCAAGTCCTCTCCACTGGATAAGTAGAGAATCAAAGACAAACAAATAAAATAAAAAAGGGGAGTGGGGACAAGTAGAAATAAGATTCTTACTCAGCGCAAAGGCAGGATGGGAAGGAGAGGAGGCAGATAGGAGAGTCCATCCAGGGAGGGAAGTCACAGGGTCATGAGTGGGCAGGAGCAGATGGGGCAAGACGGTGGAGGAGCAGATAGATAGGGAGGAGGGAGAGGAGGGGCTCACATTGAAAGGAGCAGATACTTTAGCAGCAACAAATTAATAGACTAAAAATACAGGAAACAATGCAGGACAATATACAAAGAGTTGATTAGGTTGATTTATTCATCTTCCTGCACCGCTTAGTCCGTTACCGGGTCTTGCTGGGGCCTATCCCAGCAGTCAACGGGCGAGAGGCAGGGTTACACCCTGGACAAGTCACCAGTTCATTGCAGGGTCACGCATTTAGTGCAACCATATCACCTAATTTGCATGATTTTGTTGGTGGGAGGAAGCCGGAGAACCCAAGCAGACACGGGGAGAACATGCAAACTCCTCACAGAGTCTTGCTGTGAGGCAACAGCGCTTACCACTGCGCCACCGTGCTGCTGATAGATTAGATTTAAATCAGGTAAAATGTGTGTGATGTTACACTGCTGAGGACATAAAAAGGTTCTGGCTCTCGATCCCGATCCAAAACAAATTCAATGAGATGTTGTCTGGCACAAGCCCCGCCCTTCCACCACGCTTGGTGGGAAAGGTTTCAGCATTTCCTATTTATTTTTTAGTATCTAGGGAATATGATCCCAGTATGTTGAACGACCCTGGAACCTGATCTTCACCAAGGAGCTGACAACCAACCATCCAACCAACCAACCAAACAACCATCCACCCTCCTGTTTGGTCCAGGTAAATGAAGAAGGCTTTAATCATCATAAGCATCCTAAATTTAATTTACAAGTTACTGCCTCTCTTTTAGTTTATATCTAAAAATAATAGCAGCATTACATCCTTCTAAAAAATCAGTTTAACAATTGATTTCAAGATGATGTTGCATGCGTGAGAGTGTTAACGTCAGCAGCAGCTTAAAGCAGACTCACCCTAGACTTGGGAGGGGTGGGGGACACCTGAGGACGAGTTAATCACAACACAGGTGTGTTTGTGAGACAAAAGAGACAAACATGGAACTGGATGAAAAGCATGGCGTCCCCGCTGACTCCCGTCCCTCAACACAGGACGCACGGCGGGTTCTACTCACAATGGACCGGAAGAAGTGGGCCACGGCATTTTCTGCTCCACGCTTACGCTGGGCAGTCGCAGAAGGTTTCTGAGGGCCTGGAGAGAGAGCGCCTCGGAAAGATCCCTGGCAAGGAGACAAAGAGGAGGAGGAATAACAGACAGACATCTTCTATCAGTATCTGCTTCTGTGTCATCAAAACATTCTTGACCTAAAAGATTCTGGAGAATTCATCCAGAAATAATGTCTCATAAGCATTTTCTTTAATAATGATGATCAGATGAAGAGTTGATCTCTTAAAGACAGGCCATCAAGAAGACAGCACAGCCAGCGGTCTCTTTAGAACGAAAGGCAGCATTCCTATGGGATTTCAGGAATTCAATCTCACATAAAATACATACAAATAAAAAGCTGGACCCCTTATGTACACGAGAATTAAACCCAGGCACGCAACCGCATTCTCTTTCTGCAATTAGTCCTCCCACACTGGCTTGTTTGAGTCTGTGGAGACGCTCTTTTGATAAACCCGTTCCAGCTGGGGCTTTGCAGCGTTGGAAACCCTCCCGACTTGTTTTCCCCGTCCCAGTGGATCGCTGCCATCGCACTGAGAAGAGGCGTCTTTGAAAGAAAATCCTTTTTTTTTTTAGGTTCCAGAATCTTCTAGTTCTGAACAAAAGAAGATAAATCATGAATAATAATGAGTCATTTATTCATTAGTCAAATCTGTGCAGCCAGGTTCTTCAGAGTCAGACGTCACAAAGAGACTCTTTAATTGTGGTACTCTAGCTTTTGAATAAATGCAGCATAAACTCATGCGAAAAAAAGACCCATTAGAAGGTGAGAGGTGTAATTATTATTCCTATAAAGCCCCAACGACAACAACCTGCAGCCCACAAGGGGGGACATATTCCACCCACCCACTGTGCCAGTGACCGTTACCGCTTTCATCCCTGCCTCTGACCCCATTACCATGAGAGGACAGCAGACGTGTGATTTATGTTTGCGTGGGGCGGATTACTGTTGAGGATTCACAGCCATTACCTCACATCAAACAACTGCAAGGCAGCCGAGGTAGAGGGGGACTGGGGGGGGGGGGGGGGGGGGGTAAATGGACAGGGAAACAATGATATCAATGCGGTGTCAGAAACACAAAAGAAAAAGTAAACAGAACGGTTCCTGCTTAGATATCAAATGAATCCAGACGGACAATCACGAGTTGCGTAAGAGGAATTTTGTTTCCATGACAAAAACGACTACAAAAACACCTCCGTGGCTGCTCCAGCGCTTCAACACCGACCCCTTGCCTTCTTGCATATAAGTGTGTGTGTGTTGTAATGTGAATGATAAGCTATGGAGGCAGCGTTCACGTCTCTGGGGGAAGCAGAAGAGGAGAGAGACTGGAGAGAACATGGATCATTTATTGTTGTGTGAATTGTGCAGGTGACTCTTTATTTTTCACCTCATCGCTGCTTTTAAACACATTTTCTGTCATCATTATTATTTATTTTTTTACATTTTAAAAAGATAAAATGTGAGTTGACATCAATTGACCCCCAACTGCATTCAAATGTCAGATGAATGGTCGACCTGCTGAAGTGGGCAGGCGGCAGTAAAGCGGGCTTCCATTAGTGGCTGACATTCTGCTCGTGATGATGGAGGACCGTTATGCTGCGATGTGCTTAACGTATGCTTTTCAATCACTTTTGTCAGAATGAAAAGCTAAAAAGAATCCTTTTCCAGAGTCGACACCGACTGAGCTCAGCACGACCCAGTTCAAATACAGAACTTTGTATATTTAACTGTTGCTATGGGATGAATTATAGTCGGCTTGTTGTTGGATGCAAACAAAGGATTTAAAATGTCCTTAAATGAGTCTCACATATTTTGCAGGTTTGAGAGGATTAAAATCTATCTATCCAGCTGAAACGCAAAACCACAACTGTGTGTGTGTGTGGCTTCATCACACACACACACACACACACCTACACACACACAAACACACACACTCGACTGGTGAAATTATAATATATATGCAGTTTGTCACTTAACTTGCAGGAGTTACTGAGATTTATTGATCAATGTTACGCGAGGGTCAGGTCAACAGCATTAAAGCTGTTATATCCACTTTGTTGAATTCATTTACAAAGTGTTCATTAGTGATCTCTGTGCTACACGAAGCTAACATCCACCTAGAGTCTAACATGAACAGACTGGGTGTGACAATGATTGTAGTTTCATTATGTTGGAGTGGCCTCGCACCAAATGGGCTTAGAGTTCTGAGCAGCATATTCATTCACACCAAAGGCATCAGGATCTCATCTGCCTCCTCTGAGCCGGAACCATTACTGATGCCGTTTAATCCTGAGCCCGGGAGATCATTCTAAGTAACGTTCATCCAGAACGGCGTAGCGATCTCTGCAGATCTTCCTGGAATCAGGCACCTGCAACACTGAATGGGTGGAGATTACACCGTTTCAATATGCCTCCCGTCTCTCTGCAGCCTTCTTCAGGCAGAAGGAAGGAGTAAGATTTTTTTTTATCAGCACTGCAAACGCTTCAGATTAATAAACGGGTTGGGGGGGCTGACAAACACAGCAGGTGGTCGGCTGTTCAGATAAGCAAACATGGCAGCTCTAGCTCACCGCTCCCCTACTGAAGGCAATCAGGTCTTCTGGCTCACAAGGTCAAATGGAGGTGAATTACACAATTAACTGCACTGCCAGACAGAACTGATGGAGGACAACTGATTTTCTTCAGGACCGTGTGGTGGCTGCCAAAAAGAAGGGGGGGTTCTCTTATTGTTGGCATCAATTTGGCTAATTAGAGAGTCAAAAATTGTGTTTTGTTTTTAATTGACTGAAATGCAGAATACATTATTATAGTCTAATATTAAAGGCTGACAATTGTCTATTGAGAATAAAATAAGTTTGATCTTGACCATTCATTTGCAAACATCTGAAGGTGGATTCCAGAAGTTTTTTTTTTTAAATACAGTACCACCTTTCCATAATGTAAGTGAGCAAAACAAAAGCAACATTGGACTGTGTGGTTTGGTAGATTCTAGAGTTCAATAATGCTCGTCCAGTGCAGATCTGCTGAACAACCACTGTGATCTCATTCTGTTGTCAATTTCCAAAGGTTACACCACCCATCACTGCTTTAGGGTTGCATGCTAGCATTTCCAACCCTTGTTTGCAGATCTGTGTGTCTGGGAAGTGTCCTGAAAATGCAGAAGGGTCCAAAAGCTAAGGGGGAAAAAACCCCACCTCTTTTCAGCAGAAAGACGGAGTAAACAAGGCTCAAGCAGAATCACTTCAAACTGCAGTCATGACCAATTGGGTAGCCGTTTGCAGATGTTAGTGCAGAAGTGGCAAGAATTTATCCTCCTTGAACAACACAAGAATAGTCAAATGGGAGAAATCAAGCAATCAGATCAAAATAAATCAAAGACAGGGCCGAGGGTGTTGTTAAAGAGTTTTAATCAAGCAAGAATCCCAAAGAAGTTCAAACAGGATCATGTTAGGAACAGGTCAACAGTCACGAGATACAAACGCTTCCAAGTGCCACTGCTGGCTTCAGCGAACTCTCCAGCTGGGTCAAAGACCCGCGAACCTGAGCTGATGATGGGCTTCGCTCCAGACGCCGGGGTCGGACCACAGCATCGCATCGGTTTCCGTTTTGACCGCTGGAGCCGGACTCCTTTACAGCAACCCCTCCCGCTTTACACGATACAACTGATTCAGGCTACCATCCAATATGAATATGCAAAGTAGGCGTTAAATGCATTCTCCATTTCTTCTAAGAGTCTTCAATTTTTTTTTATCCTAGACCATCTGATTTCCATGCAAATGTAATTTCATCCCCTCTAGTTTAGATATAATTAATTATACCAAAAGCCCTGATATTCATGTCCTGAGTAATGGAGTAAGGTTTTTTTTGGGGGGGTGGGGGTCATCTCACAGCATATGTATATTGTTTAAATATCTTCTAAAAAGCTCAGACCTGGGTTTGGAATGAAAATAATACACATAACAAATGACATTAAATACAGGAGATCTGTTTTACTGGCTCTACACCTGCCAGACGGTAAAACAAGTCAGATGGGAATTCTTACCCGCCAATACAGCAGACTGAACATCTACGAGTGTCTGTGGAGAATCTGTGCACAAAGACTAGGAGGGACGAGAAAGGAATCCGTCATCAGGAGTGCTTCTCGCTGGTTAAACGAGCGTTTGCTGCAAAAAGCGAGTGCAGTTTTATTTTTCGCTGCAGGCAACGGGGGTGGGGCGTAAAAATCTGTCATTCATCGTTTGAAGGCAAACACTTGGTGAATAGATATATATATATATATATGTTTACAACTTTGCTTGAGGATGCTTGGACAGCATGAAGAGCACAAGAAGAAGACAAGAACTCGAATACAGCGGGGGAATTTGATGAAAATAGGTTTGTTCTGTCGAACGTTTCCATCCACGTTTCCACAATCTATACTGGAAAAACGAGTGACAAACATGCCAAAGCAAAAAACGTGCAGCGTACAGTACATATAAAACCACTCTCATCAGGAATTGTGGACTATTATTTTACAAATACCAGTTGTGTTAAAAGAGCAAACGGAGCAGAGCAGCAGCTTCTCTTTCTGAAAACGTCAACGGATTCCAGACGTGTGGCCGGGATAAGGGCTTTTACCAGGGCTGTTCAATGCTGCTGTGGAGCTCCAGTTTTACACCGCCTCCAGAGGACTGGAAAGGAACCGACAGAGCTCCGGTCTGGTTCTTATTAGTCGTGACGGCAGTACCGAGCAGCCAATTACATGGAAGTGGATCCAGTCTGTCTAAAGTAATGGCCCAAACTGGTGGCCGAAGCACACGTGGAACTGTCTGCCACAGAAAGGATGGACACTTCAGCAGCAGAGAGGAACATTGGGGGGGGGGTAATATGCCCCTTACTCAAATATATTCCATTATTAGTTCATATACATTTAATATCTCTTTCATCAGGTATAGCATAATGCAATCATGAAACCTGAACGGGACTCGACCGACTCTCAGCCACCAATGAGGCGAGAACCATTAAAGGAAAGAAGTGCATTCTGGGTAAACCCTCGGGAAGCGCACCGAACTCCGAAAGAACGTCAAGCGTCACCAAGATGCAACCTCAAACATTGCATGGAGGACAAAGATGAGATGACAACATTTGCTTCACAGCTGCTGCCGGTACTTTTTTTAATCTTTTTTCCTCGAGCCACAGCCATTCAGTTTATTATTCATCCCTCTGTGCCAAATATTCCACCTGTGTGCATTTCTAAACCGCTCTGAGCACGTCTCCGTGACATTCCTTCCGAGGTCATTAGATCTGAAGCCGATTTTCTCCGAAGCGTCTCGACTTCTGCCATTTTGACAGACGTTTGATGGTGCAATTCCTGACACTTTTCCAGAGACCTGATGCCTTTGATCCGATGTCTGTCTGTCCCGACTGACAGCTGAGGCTTTCCTAATGGTAACGGTCCTGCACGATGCAAACAGGAGTGAAGTCTGCGGCTGAATTATCACAGAAAGATCTACCAAACAATCCGCTTGAACCGTCTGCACGGTTCCTAACGGCTCCACAAAATCTAAAACAAATTGAAACGTCTCCCTCGTCCTCATCATTATTCAGTGGCGCACCCGATTTGAAACTCGACTGACGATGCGAGTGATCAACGACCAACAAATCGCATCTACAATGGATATGTTAGATTTAAGCGTAGAGAGAAATGCTACTATCGTCGGTACCATTCAAAGAAAAAAAAAACACATAATTGAATGAATCGTTTGAAGACACGGCCTCTTCCAAAAAAATAAACCTTAACCAAAAGACATTGTCCAGTGACGAGTCAGCACCTATACGGGCTTGTTAAATGTGAAACTTAGGACAACGTCAGACTTTGGGTCACCATTAAAACAACTGCAAATCAACATGATAAATATGTCCAACAAAAATCTTTAAAGACCAGTGAAGGTGGTTCTAGGACTGAATCAGCAGAACCAACTGAGATACAAGAGTCGGGTCAGGTCTTTCCCTCAACTCCCTCCTCACCTTGCTCTTCCTCTTCTTGTCCCCTCCGAAGAAGTTTCCAATCTGATCCAGGAGGCCGGGGTTCTTCTTCCTGCGGCCCATTCCAAAAGCGGCCTGTGCGGAGCTGCTTGCAGATGCCATGGTTTGTGAGAGAGGTTGGCAGGATACTTGTATTTGTCAAATGTTGGGTTCCTGTCACTCTCTTAAATGAGAGAACCGAAGAAAAAAAAAAACAGAGGAGGGAAAAGAGAAAAAAGAGGGAGGGAGGGGGAAAAAGCTAGCCTATTCTAGGTCCTGTTCGGGGCTCTCCGACCCGCACTCTGAAGCTGCCCCGCTGTGCTCCTGGATGGTCTGCAGCTCGTCCGATTCAGAGGGTCGCTCTTTGAAGGTGTTGTCTTCTCGGCCCGGGGCATCTCGGGAGAAGAGGCGGACCAGGTGGGGGCGTGGTATGGTGGCGTCAGGGTCGGCTGTGCTGGCAGGGATCCAAGGCTCAGCGCCCATGGAGTCAGTCACCGCCGGCTTCTGGGAGATGCAGCCATTGTTCTGGTTCGCATCTGCCTCACCGAGGCCTGTGTAGAAACAACAAGGGTCATCTATGGCCTGCATAACACGCAGCTAAACACGGGAACACAATGGGGCCTCTTGATGAGACGCTGCTCCTCCCTGCTGCAGCCAAGACCAGCAAATAACCATTGGAATAGCAAACCGAAACAGGAAAAGACTAATAAATTATATATATTGATTTTCCGGATTTGCTTATAATGGAGGCTTTTTCAAAAAATCATATCTTGTAAAATATGCATTCAATTCACTCACCAATAATCAGTCACAAATGGGTCCGATCTGCACTATCATGCAGAATGTCTTCTGGATCTGATCCAGAATGAGATCAGGAATAAATCTTACATTTTAACATTAAACTCCATTAGTCAGGGTTGCTATGGTGACTCTTGCTGCAGGTTGATTTCTGCTCCTGCACAGCTGCGGAGGCATCGTTGAACTGAACGAGACGCACCTGTTAAACATCTCACCTAATCAGCTCCTGCCTCTTTGGACCCGCCTCTCTGGACAGTTCTCTGGCAGAACATCCTCTCTCTTTCCTCAGTGTTTTCAGGCTCTCCCGTTCTATGTGTTGTCCCATATGCCCCAGTTCTGTCTTTACAATTTTGTTTTTGGACCTTTTCGATAATATCTCTCTTATTACGAGGTTCTGTTTTTGCTGCCTTCACCAAGACACTGTGGAATTAGTAGTGGACAAACATATTTGTTGTATCTTCTAAAGCTATGGATCTAGATCCAGAAGAATCCACCGTTACTGAAAGTGATGCTTTTTGTGATTAACTTCTAAACCAATAATGATATCAATGTGAATCCAATTACTAAAGGTTTGTTTTCATGGTTAAGGAATCTAAAAATATGGATAAAATAAATGCAGGGCCTTAATTTTTGGTGTACAGTAAATCACAACGTTGTGTGACTGAGGTGCTCGGCGGAGGCCGGCGCTTTAGTTACTACTCTAACCAATGGGCTCACCAAAGACAGCCTGCGGTAACAAAGGAAGACAAGCCTGATATTTTAGCTTCAAAACCGAGTCAACTCCCCGTCCAAAACAATGAGCCCTTCATTTCCTTAGTTCCTCCACTCTGACAGCTACCCATTAAGTTGGACAGCTCCCACAGCGGAGGACATCCAGTGCATTCCTGCCCCCCCCTCCCCAAACAATATCTGCACTGTCCCGGACGAAATGCTGTAGCACTACACCAGGGAATGTGCATGCTAATATTGGCTGAAACAGTAGCCTGTTGTCAGAGCTGTATAGTTATTACAGAGAAACAAAGAGGCCAGTGTCACAAAAATAACTCCTATAAGTACGGATGTTCGGAGCGATGCATGATGAGGGACACTCGTCTGATGTGGGGCTGCAGCTAGGAGACATCTCTCCGAGCGCAGAGCGAATGCTCGTACTTTTCTGGATGCAGGTTCAATTTGAATGATCCCTTTTACAATGCTCATGTAGCAAAAAAGGTTTGGAAGCAGCCCAACAAACGCAAAAGTAGTTTGTATAGTTTATTTCACCTCACTGCTGGAAATAGCAGATCAATAACTCCCCAGTAAACGATTTCTTACCACAGGTGAGCCAGTAGTGCGACGTGCATGCATTGTCAACATTCAAAACTGTATGTTTGCGGTTGGATCAGTAAACACAGACACACAAACTCGCTCCCACCTGATGCCATTTTCATTTGCTTCAACATAAACTGCTGCTTTCTCATTGGTGCAGCTCTCCAGAGAAGACAAAGTCTTTTTACCTCCCTCTGCAACAATGAATGGAAAAGGCTTTCATAAAATTGCTCCAATAATAAGAATATTCCATCATCCCTATGAAGAAGACTGAATCAGCCACGCTCAACCCGAGACAGCGAAAGTCGTCTCGCTCTGCGTGTCGCGTTTGCTCCTAATGGCGTTCTTGAGAACAAGCCGTTTTAGATTTAAAGGCAGGAAAAGCCATTGCAAAGAAAACAGCTACAGTCATTAATGCAGATGACAGATCCTCTTCAAAGGCTTTCAAAAGAGAAAAGAAAAACATTCTAAAAAGCCGAGGTACAATGCAACACCTGGGAAACAGGAGATCTAAAAGTTTTCACAGAGAGGGAAGCGGAGACCGGAGCCTCTGAAAAATGTCAGAATTATCCTGATGGGGGGGGGGGGGGGGGAATGAAGCTTCCGAGTTCTGAAGAGCTGAGCTGTAATAACAACATGGCGCGTTTCCTTCCACACTTCTGCAGTTTGTTTCGACTGTTGGAGTTTTTTTTGCTTCTTTGACTGGTTTGAATATTATCTGAGTGGGTTCAACAAATCCAAAGAACATACATGGACAGCATGACAGCGGCTTCCTTCTGATCTCGACAACCAACAGGGACGCTCCGTAGCGCCTCTCTGCATATTAAGAGTGTGTTCATGGTTAATAAAATAAGGATGTTTATGTGGAATTTAATGTAAAGCTGACGATTCACAAACAGTAAATATGTCACATCACCAAGTTCCCTCTCAGAAGAGCATCAGGAGCCGTTACATTAGAATCATTCAAGCCGCTACTGATTTCCTGCCCGTGACTCCTCTGATGCAACGTCTATCATCCATCACTTATTGATCCAGTTTCTAATCTAAGCAGAGAGAAAAGCATCCTGCAAAGGCTTTCTGTGCCCTGCTGTTCGGTGGTTTTAGCATCCTTAGCACACAATAACGGTGGATTGATAGGATCATCCATCAGCACCAATGACTTGGTGATTATTAAGTCTGGTGCTGATGGTTCTGCCTAATCAGAACTCTGCAGCCCGTACGGTTTGCACAAAAATAAAAAATAAATCCTTCCACACACATTAGAAGCAAACAAAAGAAGATAAGTCGATGAGCGCGAGACTCAGACTAGATCGTTTCAAAGTCTAAATCACTTTGCGATGCTATTGAAGTTCCACGGCTTATCGTGTAGCAATTTCATTGGACCTCTGAACACTCGGCTCAGATTAGGCAGCCTATTCATCTGTACGTTGAAGATAAGACTGTTTTTAATCCTTCATTCTTTACATTCCGATTCACCGTACACGGCATCGCATAAGGATCGGTGCCGACGATGTTTCATTGGATGCTGACAGAGGTCTATTAAAGAGTCCGTAATGATCCTTTAATGGCAGCTCGTGATTGGTTCAGCTGTTTTCAGCACATGGAAATCAAAACCTCCATTATGAAAATATACAGTTATTGAACTGAATGAAACAACATGGGGTTTGTGAAAGATTACTAAGATGCTTCAGTTTCAGCTAAAACTAATCGACGTTCCAGTCAAAGCTATTACAGTTTAAAAGTTAGCGCTGTTGCTTCACAGCAAGAAGGTTCCGGGTTCGAATCCCATCTCTGCGGAGTTTGTATGTTCTCCCCTTTTAAATGTGGGATTCCTCCAGGTTCTCCAGTTTCCTTCCACCTCCAAAAATATGCAATCCAGGTCAATTGATCTCTCCAAACTGTGTGTGTTTGTGTCAGTGGTTGTCTGTCTCCGTGTGGCCCTGCCATGAACTGCTGGCGACGCGTCCGAGGTGTGCCCCGCCTCTCACACACAGCAAGGTGGGATAAGCTCCAGCCAGTCCCGTTCTTCAAATAAAACAGAGAATATTCCGTGTGCTTGTTTTATCGAGAGGCAGGAAACTGGGAATGCATCCTGGTGCACGACTTGGATAATGCAGCTGGAGGTCAAGGAGATCGAGCCTGTTTGGTTTGGGTGAGTTCTTTGGGATTTTGGTGATGGTATGCTCTCATAGAGCTGCTTTTTTTTTTTTAAACCTATTTTTACCCTCGGCGAAGGGGAGGCCAGGGTATTGCAATTGGGTCTGTTTGTCTGTCTGTCCGAGCGCATAACTCAAAAACTAGTAACCCAATCGACTTGAAAGTCTTACACAAGCAAGGTGCTGTCCGTGGCTCGGTCCTCCCCGAGAATGGCGTTGATCCGGATCTGGATCCAGATTCTAGAATTATTTTTACATCTGGAATTGTGCCTGTGCTGTAAACTGCCACTTTAAGAGGGAGGGAACGAATGGCATGATGGGAAAAAGAGTCCAGAAGATGGCTTGTAGTACTTGTAGTACTCTAGCAGCAAGCTAGAGCAGGTTTGGCCCATCTGATCCGGAAGCCCTGTTTACTGTCTCACAAGATCGAATAGTCTTTTGGAGGCGAGGGTCTGCAATCTCTGATTACAGGAACTGTACACCGTTACAGGAAGCCAGAGATACATGAAAACAAGTTCTTTCAGACTGTCTGATGGTTGATCTGCCACGATTTGATACACACCTCAGATTTTCAAATTATTGTGCCCAAAAACAATCCATCATCTTCATCTCCTGCCCTCTCTCAGTTAAAAATCAGACAAACACATCTAAACAGTCTGTCCAATCAGTCCAGCAGGGCGGTTCAGCGTCCTGTAAGTATAGAACAGATCAGAATCAGGGAAGAGGTATGCAGGCCGTGGGCCTCAATCTCCTCATTTTTCCTCCTCTTCCTCATTGTGAAGAGGATCTGTGGCTGAGCTTCTGGGACAACAGCAAGGGCTGGAGTGGGACTGAAGCACAGAAAGCATTCCTCTGATAAAAAACACCCATCGCTATGTGGAGCCGAACCAAACCTCCCACCCGGGGGGCGAAAATCCCACTGCCGCTGCATTCATGCCGGAGACCAAGCACCCACGAGCCCCGAGAACCAAGCCTCTCTCTGTCTCAGACACGTCCAGTGGAATTCAGGAGGTCAGTCCTCCGGAGATTTTTCTGGACAAGAGCCACAGTAGGACCGCACCCTTCATGTAGCCTGGGCCTCGACCTTTAACCTGCATAAGTAATGACTTTTAAATGTGATTTTAAAGATTAAATCCGCACCTCTATAGCAGACGAGACGGTGCTTTATTTTAGAATATCGAATAAACACTTTTTTATTTGCCCCAAACTGCAATATTCTAATTTTGGCATCAGGCATGCTCTATTGTTTATTTCACAGGAAATAATGCATTCATTATAACATTTAAAACAAGCCCCACACATTTATGATGCTGATATATCGGTGTTTACACTGTGCTGCACATAAACAGATAGCAATCTGAATAAAAACACACATTTCACAGGGGATGATTGTTTCCCACTCCTCGGTAAGAAGATTGGTCTAGAAACAAGCAACTGTAATCGGAGTTCATGGGTTTTGTTTCATTTTCCACAGTTTTAGTAATATGCCAATTTACCTACGATGCATTCATGATTTCTGCGAGGATTCAGATGTGGTGTATTTACGCTGCACCACCGTCACGACAGATGTGAGAGGAGATGAATGGGTGATTCTAGTGGGACAGCAGAAACAAACAGGGTTTCTACAGAGACACACACACACCAGCAGGGCACTGGACAGGACTACGGAGGTGACGCTTCACCTGAGACACGAAACTTGGACATCATCTGTAGTCGGGAACATCGTGCTCCACGTAACACACAAACACACCCCTTCAACCTTGACACCAAAATCCAAAGGGCAAACACTGTAAATATGAAATATGAAGCCTGGATAGCGGTGGATTGTTTTTTTGTTTTTTTTATGTTGCACCAAAACACATCAATAAAGCACTGAGCTGCGACAGTTTCATTTAGCTGTTGGAGGACGCAGAGAGGTATCCTGATACCGAAGGCAATCTGAGCACAAGCTGGCAGCTTTATAAAAAGTGCACATAAAAAAAACACACCAAGGAAGTGTCAGTCCCATTTAAAAAGCCATTCACCATGACTCTGATTGTGCTGCTTGGTCTTTGTCCCTTGAAGGTGCATCCTTACTAGAACTGAAGGATCATTTGGACAACAGTGCATGTAAATCTGCCTTACCCAGGGTATTTTAATTTGGAGCCCAGACGAGGTACCAAACGCACTGAGCGATCCCAACCAGCTGTGGTGGGTAAGCATGACTCTTCTGTTCCGTGCATGGATGTGGGACTACTCACAGATACAAGGAGTGGGTTGTGTAAAAATGTAATTTGTGTCGACTGGAAAGAATCTGGATGTTTCAGTTTACTTGTTGCTCATCCAGACAAGCTTCCACTGTAAGATACGTTTGTTTTTCTCCTCAGGAGTATTAAAGTACTCCAGCTCATCTTTTCAGACATATGGGATGCAGTAGCCCGAGCAGTACTTTCGTACCCTCTTGGTTACTCATCATCCCCTCCTGTTGGACTCTTGAAGCCACAGACCCAGCTGCCAAACACGCATACGCCATCCAGTGATTGTCCTGCCTGCCAGATGGCTGAGGACAGATGACACGGTCTCCAGAACGCAGCGAGACGGAGGCACAATCTCTAGGAACACGATGACACAGAAGATGCACAGATAAACGGTGTGTGTCTTCATGAAATCAATCAGGAAAGCCTACAGACATAAGAAACTGTATAAATAGGAACGCATTTGGCAGACGGTTGGGGAAATATTTGCCTGCGGCCCACGCTGAGGGTGAATCCATCCATCTGAGAGACACATAAAAGCCCTCAACGAACGAGAGATCAGGGTGAGAAACAGAGGTGAGAGGGGACACAGAGCGAGAATCTGAACAATGGTGTCGAACCGAGGAACACTGACCCAGTGATGGATGCTGTCCCTTAACAATCAGAGCTTTTGAGGGAGGAGAGGAGGAGGCGGCGCTTCAGGTTTGGCCGTGCTAGGGCCTGAACCAGTTAGTGTCAGCCACTGCCACGGAGACAATTGACTGAGCCGCTGGGCTTTATACGGCTGACAACACACACAGAGGCACACACTCACACCCAAGTTCAAAGTCCTCTCCGTCGAGGTAATCTACATTTTGCATGGACGAAACATTGATTGGTACACATCTGTGTAACCACTGTATGGTTTTTGTATTTTGTCATTAATGTTAGATGTAGCACGACTTCACCGAGAAACGTTCCTAGTCTGTGAACCCTCACTGACAATGGCAATAAACCACTTCTGATTCTGATTCTGATCTGATAAATGCACAAGAAACCCAACTCCAGTTATTTTTTAGCTTTATGGTGCATTTTAGTGTCTTTGCAAAACCGTGCTCCTCTGGTTCAGTCTCACCGCTCTCTGAAGCATTATGTACAGTAATAGGCAGGTAGTTTCCTCAGAAACCCGACTTCCCAACGTCGGATAGCGGAAAGGTGAAGCATTCAAAGACCATTTGGGAAAACAACCAGATAGTTCCATTAGGAGATGGGATTTGTGTAAAAAAAATACGAAAACACGAAAATAACAGTTACGAAAGTAAATACAAAGTCATTGCTTGAAGTGCAGATTTTAGAGATAGGCGAGGAAAGAGAAAAGCTTTTCTTTGCATGGTAAGAACCACCATGAAGTGTTTGCCCTCTGTCTGGGGACTGTCCAAGCTAAGAGGCTGTTAGAGCCCAATACCGGTACTACATGAAGATGTGTCATCGACGTGGAGAAGGTTCTGGGTAGAACGACAGTTGGACAATGTCTAGGGTAGCCGTGACAACCCAAACCAGCTTAAATGTTCTTTTAACCTAACCTTTCACGACTGTTTGTTCTTCGCTGAGTTTAATTTTAAAGTCTCAGACCTGCTTCGTAAATTAAATATTCTGACACGACTTTGTTTCACCTGAAATGTCGGCACTCGTCTAAATGTTGTTAAAGGAGTGTGGAAACAAGCTCCAGGCCGGCTCCATCGGTTTTTAAAATGATACGAATTCATTTGCTTTTCTAAAAGTCCAACTGTTCTCGCTGCAACGAACAGGATTATCCGTCTGTGGGACAAAGCAAATATTAAGAGTGAGCAGCGAGTGCCAGAGGAAGGTTAATAAAAACAAGAAACACTGCACTAAATCCATCATCCTGCTTACAAACTAAAACCAGACATTAAATATTCAGACTTCAAAAAGGCAAACATCTAATTTCTAAAGGAGTATGTTCTGAATCTATTTTCATTACAAGTGGATCTGTGTTTCCAGATGTGTGTGTGCATGTGTGTGTGTGTGTGTGTGTGTACAGAGTTAGGAATGAGCCAACAGACACGCTGGGAGCAAGTTCGACTCTTCACATTTCAACACCGAGACATAAATCCTTAAACAAAAGTACAGGGGAAGTATTACACATATGAAGAGTGACAACTGCCTCGCACCAATATTGCTCATATTCCACGTTGGAAGCCGACGTTTTCGGCTTCTAACGTTTTCTCCATACAATGCTGTCGTTTTGAAATGTTGAATCTCTTGAAGAGCATCAATTATCTTTGCTACAAGGAGGTTGTGAGTAACTTTATGCAGTAAATGTTCGGCAGTGCAATAAAACTCTGGATTTAACCGGTGTTGTTACTGGATGCTGTAGACAGGGAATCTATTTGATGCACATTTGTCTGCATTTTCCCCCCCCGTCTATATTTTTCCTCACAACTGGCAGAGCCTGCCTTTCCCTTGCATGATGCAAATTAGGTTTGATAGGAAATTACATTTTTGCATGGAAGATATTTTTAAGCCTTTTAACTTGCTATAGGGCACAATTATATTTAGAGCCAAAAAGTAAAAGTTAGTGTAACCCACGTGAAAGATATGGTTTCCAAAACATTGGTGACTTTTGTTCAAGTATCTTTGAAAATGTTCTGAAAGTTAAGCACTTTAAACAAACATCACTATTATGTTATTAATACAAGATGACATCACTATGATCTACACAATCATTAGTTTCTGAGCAGAGCACCTCATCACACAAAATGTAAGTAACGTCTTCGTCAGGAAACAATTATTTCTTCAGACAGCTGCAGTTTATTTGCGTGGGCGACATAACACGAGGACCAAGAAGAAGCTGAGCGAGTATTCTGATCTCTACCTCCTCCCTGTCGTCCTCCTCTACATTTATTTTTTCACCAATGTTGCCACGACTCCTCCAGTACCCCATTCTGAAACATAAAAACATTCCGTTTGCTAGAGAACTCGTGAGAACATATTGTCCTTCAATGCAAGAGCTTAGGAAAGCCATATTGATTCATTCATTCAAGTCCTCTTGCGTGGGTGCAGAAGAAAAACAAATGGATTACAAGGAAAATATGCGTCTGGAGACAAAGTGATGAAATCGTGTTTTTACACCTGCAGCCTTTTTCTCTATGTATGAGCAGGACAGACGACTTCAAGATGGTGAGTGTCTGTCCTTGAAGGTTTTGGTCAATTTTAACTGATGTCCAACAACTCGGAAATGCTTCACATTCTACTCTCACAGACTTCTAGCTCCATCTCTGCCCTAAACTGAATTTAAATGTATTTAAGTTACTATATCAAAAAAAAAAAAAGGTACTATGCATACGTTTACTATTGCGTATTGGGTGTGAACCCAGCAATAACAACTTTGTACCAACCAAGAATCTGGGCGCATGTTGACTGTTCGCTCCGTGGGTTACCATCTAACAGCTGATTTCATTTCTCCTTTCTTAACCCCGTGAAGACAGAGAGACACTGACCCAGACCGAGTCGGGATGAAACGGGCAGATAGAGGGGGGTCTGCTGCAGACCGGTTCAGGTAATGGAGCCATAATGGGCTTTTAACAGCCGTACAGCTGATGGTGGTGTTTACCCTTCAGTGGAAAAGCACTGCAAACAGGAACTGCTGCATGGAGACATCCCCACACGCTGGACAGGCTGGGGATGCGTCATGACGCCTGCTGATGACAGCTGCACCAAAACAGGCTGCAACGAAGCCAACGCTGGTCATCATAAACCCCTCGCAGCATGACAATTTGAAAGAAATGCCTTTTATTCTGTTAGCAACAACCTAAAGGTGTTAAATTAGTCCAGGGAAGAGGGAGGATTTAAATCTGCCCTCAGTGAGTCAGTAACTGATAAGAAAATGGGATTTATTTTTACACACCTTACATCAGAACGCAGCGCTGACAGCGCAAAGATGCTGGTTACCCATTAACTAGTGGAATCCATGCTGCACTGGGCCAAAGCAGCTTTTGCTAATACCAATCAGATATAACACAAGCTATGCTAGAACTTTATATTTCACCTGAGAGACAAAGTGCTCTTCAAGGGACAGATTTTTAGTGAGCTCCTTGCACATGGTCATTAGTCATCAGACCTCTCAACCTAAAACCAAGCTGCATTTTTCTTGCTGTACCGGAGCTTCAGTTCAACAATGATCACTTTGAAAAGCAGCACCAAGAATCAATGTGACAAGACGCTGCATTCATGTCACGGCTCAGTCCCGGAGCAGCACAACACCTGTAATCTACAATCAAACCCGGTTCAGTCCTCATCAGGAGCAGACATGGCAGTATTCCAACCCTTTGACCAATCCCGGCTTCACTCCAAATGTTCCCTCTGGGTGATGTCATCGATGATGACACACAGCTACACCTGTTAAGACCAGTGACCTCAGTGTGTAGAATCCGTCTTAAAAGCCGGATGACATTAAGTTTCCTCCAAGTTAACTCAAATTATCATGATTAAAGAAACACCACCCTTCACTTTTACTTGACGTCCTTTTATCGAGCCATTTAGATTTTGAGCAGCATAATTAATCTCTGTTCAAATAAAGTCTTGACAAAATCCTAAAAACTGCTGAAAAGAGACTAACTTTATATTTCAGGGTTGCTAAACTGCCTTTTGTGCTTCCATTTATTTTGGCCTTGACTATTACAATGACATCTTCTCTCGTCCAAACCTGAACTATTCCAACTTTTAAACAGAACTAAACAAACTTGAACTTTGACCCTATTATACCCGTTTGAACGTCTTTACTTTGGCTCCCCGTTTCATTCACTATCAATTTCAAGATCTTATTTTTCAGCTTTAAGGCTCTTCATGACCCCGACTCCTGAATCCTGACCTTTTAATCCCGTATGAACTTCTGGAGATCCCTCTGTCTGTTCCTAAATGTGGGATGAAAACCAGGAAGGACAGCATGTTCCTTGTGGGGTCTTAGACACAAGGGGAAAACCTGTGTGAGGCGATAAGGTCATCTCATCTTTAACATAATATGGTTTTCACTTATTTTATTTAATTACATTTATGCTTAAATAAATCAAAATAAAGCTTATAACAGGGGACACCTTTAAAGCGCCTATGTACAAAGCAGGCTTGAAGAGATTCTCTCATTCCCGAGTAAAAATAATGAAACTTGGTTATCTGCAGCGATTCAAGCTGCTCAAGGAGGAATGATTTCACTTTCAATCAAGCTGCCATGACATGACATCAACATAGATAATTTAATCACACACACACACACACACACACACACACACACACACACCAGTGACGTGCAGTCAGTGGAGGCAGGTGAGGCACAGCCTCACCTGTCATCATACAAAACCATATAAAAATCCTGTATTTGTATTATTAAAAATAATATAAAAATCATATAAGACATAATATAACATCAGTGATATTATATTATATATTTTATGCTTTTTTCATTTTTAATAATACAATTAGTGCATCACGTATTCTTGTGCTCAGCGGCATTAAAATACTGCAGAATGAGGCCGCATGTAATACGGCCTCCAGCCCATAGGAGACCCGTGAGTGATTCAGCGCATTCATCAGCTGATCCGCTCGTTCGAGACGGGCTTGTAAACACGGAAGCGCTGGCTGTCTGGATGTCTGGACATCAAGCAAGAACCCGTGTTTTCTGCTTTTCTTGCCTTCTTTTCTCAACTTCTGACAATGTCTGGACTCGGATGGGATATTGCGACATGAAGAATTTACCGAGAAGCCTCGTCAAACACGAGCAGAACCGCGGCGCGCACGCCCCGGCTGGAGACACACACACACATCTCAGAGTCAGAACATATGTTTAACAGTTATACCGTTGTGGACGGGTGCGAGGGGTGCGAGGGGACCCCAGGGAACAGAGGACGGAGATGTCGCGATCGTGGACTTTACATTTTACTGATATGTCCATCAGGAAACACAATATCCTGGAGCCGCACACAGGATTGCGGGGTGACTGGAGCCCAATGAAAATATCTATATAACAAAAAACACAGCCGAGAAAGAAAAACCAAAAAGCCAGCTCTAATAAAAACCGGTCACAAAAAAAAGAAAACGCTACGCAGGACCCGGGCGCACTGATCAGCTGCGGTCGGCAAGGACGAGGCGAGACCCGGGGACGGGGAGCGGGGACGGGGAGCGGGGACGGGGAGCGGCAGAAAGACGTGCCGCACGTAGAGACGAGAACCAAAGGGTAGTCCGACGGGGAACAGCGGGCGGAGCAGGGCTTATGAGGGCTGGTGGCGATTTGGCTCAATCTGCCTCAGGTGCGCCCGGGGTGACCGCAGCCAATCCCCACGCCGCAGGTCCAGGAGCGAGAGGCAGAAACAGGTGCGCGTAATAAGGCACATTAACGAGTGCAGCAACATGACCCTCACATAAACATCAGTTAAACTTTAACTGATCAACACACGCACCCACACACATTCAACGCACACTGATACGCAGAGTTGAATAATTTCACGTTATATAATTTCATTAAATCTTTTGTAGATACGCAGATTATGTGTGGTCTCCCCTTTTTGTCATAAACTGATGAGCCAGGTTTGTGACAATATGTAAAAAATGCTGGTACGAATTTTTAAACAAAACACGTTAAATGTTGCCAATCAAATGATGAACAAGCTGTAGGTTCATTTATTTGTGAATCTGACTGTGCCTCACCAGACATGAACCCCACCGCACGTCACTGACACACGCACACACTGCAACTAAGCTGGGAAATTGGATTTGCATAATATTAGGTCAATATTGGCCTTTCCGTGAAAGGCAGTTGTTCATACATCCATTTATTGTGGGGTTGGTTTTCCAGTCGCTCTGTAATGTTGCTCATGAACACGGAACAGAAATAGTCCGGCGCATGCACACACACACCAGAGCACTACTTACCCAGAGTTACGTTACACGTTAGGGTTTAATTTCTGGGTCATACCTCGGAATCCTGAATCTGACAGATTAGCAGTGGATTAAAAAAATTGCCATGAAGGATTTACAGGGGGAGTGTGTGCTGGTGGCTGGAGAGGGGCCAGTTTTACCTTCAGAGCACTGCTGAGGTGCCCTTGAGCAAGGCACCGCCCCCCAACTGCTCCATGTGCGCCGATCATGGCTGCGCCTTCACCCTATGTCCTCTCCGCATGCTCTTTGGCCCATACGCATATATATATATATGCATGATGTGTGTGGTTTTTTCAAGCGGCCCTCGTACTAGGGTGAAAATGTAATTTTGTTGTGTGTTTGCAGTGTAAAAAGTGTGAAACAAGTAATGACAATAAAAGCTCATATTAATCACAATCATACAGGTCGAAAGGTAAATGCATAAAGCTGCAATACACACTTATATTAGTCAGGACACCTTCTGATCTCTTCTATTTCACCTCAGTTAACTAACATGCTGCCCTCACCCAATCCATCATTTGCAACCTTTTGAGGGTTTTAATCTATTGCAGAATGAACAAACACAACTTCAAAACTCACACCTCTCTTCATTCTTTTGGCAAAAAAGTCTCAACATCCTATTAAAAGAATGCAACATGTTTTGTCCCATCAAAAGGAGTGAAATAAGTTGTTGATACACGTCTAGAGGCAGCATCATCACTTTGGTCCGATCATTAAAGTTGAAAATAACCTCAAACTTGCATCTAAATGTCAGTTTTAGTCCTGATTCTTGAAGCTAAGCCTCGATTGAGCTGTTATTTAATACAGCTTGATCTATTATGCATGCAGTGTGCTTGAGTTACAATATATACCCCAGCAGAAAATCTGATTTGCGTGTGTCGATTAATTGAAATCGGCTGTCTCAATTATAAAGAACAATTCTGCATATTTGCACCAGCAATTATAAATTTGGACTCCAAATACGTACTGAGCATTAGAATAAATTAGCTTTGTGCTAACCATCAGGCGGTCTCTTTGTTTCGCACAAAACGCTACCTCCATCTGCTGAGCTGCAGAATTATCAAATAAATACACTGAACTATGGAAACACACTATGGGCTGCACGGAACATTGATTTCTGAGGTTTTCACATTATGATGAAAAACATCAATAATAATTAATAAGTTTAATTTTTTTCCCCCGCCATGATTGCCTTCTAACCTCATCAGCAAAAAGACTCACTGCAAACAAATACCACAAAGCAGGATCAGTTGATTCTGAGCACAAAACTCTGAAGCAGGAGCTTTTCATTGTTGGGAAAAAAAAAACAGACACTTTGAGTCAATCTGGATTTAAAGTTGACATGTTTTAACCAGACTTCCGTGCTAATAAGAGCAACTCGGCAGGAACAACTGTGGTTTATTCAGTGAAACGTCCACAGCTGAATATCTATCACATCTCCAGTTTAGAAGGTAGCATCTTAAAAACTAAATAATCATTATTTTACTGTTAATTTCATTACGAACAAATACAATAAACCTATGATTTGCTGATCAGAGTGCATATACCTGCCCTAAAAGTAGGATTGCAGATTCACAATATGAGAACAGTATACAGTTTTTCCCTGTGAATATCAGTAGTAGTGTTTGTCATATTTACGACTCATAAAGGAATCACAACAGAAGTGTTTTAAGGTTGAACAACTGCATTATAAAAGAAATTATAAACTAGTGAAATTAGACAAAAAAAGACATAATTTTGTGGAAATGGAAATAAAAAGTCTCATTTCCAGGTCGCCCCAATACCGAGAGCTCAGAGCAACATTAATATGCATTTAATTTACATTTTTAGATGTGGTTTGACTCCTTACCAAAGACCTCATCTTGTGATTCAGGTTCTGTTGCTGCTCCAGCCGTCTGCGCCTCTTTGAGTTCAGGTGACGAAGCCTTTAATGGGAACACAAAAACAGACTGAGGTGAGATGCTGTGGCGCCATGGCAACAAAGCAAAGACAGAAAACAGAGAGGACAACAGAGAGACATTAGATGCTATTCCTCTTTTTTTTGGTTTAATAAATACAGTAGAATTTAACTCAGATCTATTTAAGATTCAAAGGTGCGGAATCTTTTTATTCATGTACTCACACAGATTTACACATTTTGATGCCAAATATCAGCACATCTCAGCTGAATCTCTTCTTCAGGGACTACTATCATACAGACTTCTGGATTTAATCGAAATGGTTCTAGATCATGATCAGATCAGCTGGAAAATCCCATTAAACTGCTCGAAAATGAGAATTATTGAACATGAGGAATAATGCGTTAAATGACAGCTGAGTATTATAATGGAGAGCTCATACACTCATCAGGCCTTTATTGACTCAGCTGCAGCTCCCAGTTCAGTTCGATACGTGAAGTCATGATTTAAACACCATGCAAGCTGAGCTGTTATACCCACCAGGGCTGCATTACAGTCTCCGAGACCCCCCTCCCCCCCGTTGATGAACGGCAAGGAGGTGATTCTGGTTGTGTTTCTGTTTCTTGGCTCTAAGGAAACTAAATAAGAGCTTGTGAATCCTCAACTCTTTAATGTATTCTAACTAATTGATTCCTCCTCCATCCCGATGGAAATGTTTTCACCTCTGATTGTGTTTGCTGATGTGTGGAACCAACACAGTTATTCATATCCAGAAGTCACAGGCTTTTCAAATCTTTTTTTTTTGTGTGCGTGTTCATCATGCATGCAAATTCAACAAATATGAAGAGACGCAGTAATTCAGAGTAAAACACAAAGAAACAGCAACGCAATCCATCTCTAAAGAGATGTAGTACATTTAGACTCATATTTCTGCTGTTGGTTGTGGCTTTACAAATATTGTGTACATTTTTTAAATGTGAACATTTTAAATATGTAAAAATTATAAACACGTTTTTATTTCTCATTATATTTAAATTACACAGACAAAATCTTGTGCCAAAACGGAACATTGAATTTCAGAATAGATATTACAAAATTCCCACGTTCTTGAAGGCAGCCTTTTTGATGGTGTGTCTTGTTGGAATTTGGACTGGGATTTAATAAGCAGATGGCTTCTAGCCGGCACTGGGACTAGCCAGCCCCGCTGGCATTTTTAATGTTTTACTTAAAAACAATTATGGCATAAGAAATTAAAAGGTGAACAATAATTACATCTGATTTAATATATATATATATATTAAATCAGATGTAATTATTGTTCACCTATATATATATATATATATATATATATATATATGATCGGTGACTGCGTTTGTCCTGTGAACAAATTATTGTTCACCTATATATATATATATATATATATATATATATATATATATGCACACACACACACAAGAGACACAGAAAGTATCTTCTTTCATCAGGAAAGAAAGGTATGTTCCTACCAGTTTTCGTTCTGGAGTAATTGGCCGTTGAAGAGAGGCAGATTTGAATTTCAAACCTAATTGATGTTAATGTTTGGATTTAGACCGACGTCTTTCGAAGTCAATGGCATTGAATGTGTAAAAACAAAAGCACACAGTATTTAACCCTAACCCTGATGGACGACACATTTAGAGCATACTACTCCATCAGCTCATCCCAGCTTCCTGTCATCACTCAAAGCAGACAGAAGCCAATAAGCAGCAGGATTTCTATGCATTGTTACTGCATTCCATATTCCCCCCCCCCCCCATTGTTGAAACAGTCATTACTTAACCTGTGATGGATTTGATCCCAGCAAACCCTCAGGGACAGACACAGCTGTCTTTCCTCGCCCCTTCAGCTTTGGACTTTCTTTTGTGCATGTGTAGCAAATTAGCAATGCAAACAACAAACGCACGTTCCTGGAGCTGAATTGTTCCATATCATTAGAGCTGCCATCTTGGATGCTAAGAAAACTCATGGGACCGAATCTGCAAGTATAATGGATGCTTGGGGTTGTTTCAACGCAACAAATGAAAGCAATCGTACCCCCCCCCCGATCATTATAACCTGTCTGAGATAACAATACACGACTGACAGTGCTCTGTTCAGACTCCTGTCATTCAAGATGTGTGTGATAAAACACAGACGTCTACCTGGGTTCATCCCGGAGTCCATGAGACAGTCGTGAAGCTCATGAGGATCGGACAGACGGACACGCCGTACCTCCTCCAGCTGCTTCTGTTGCTGAAGCTTTACTTCACTGAGCTCCAGTGTCTCTCCCTTTAGGACAGAGGCTAATAACTGAGCTGGTCTGGCTAATTGCTGCATGTCTGATTCAGGTACGCTGAGCCGTGGTGGTTGCTGCTGCAGCGCCACGCAGCCTCTGATCTCCAGTCAGCACTATAGGCTGCTGCTGGATAGTGTGCAACTGGTCTGAGTGCTCCTTGCCTTTGAGCTAAGAAAGGGGGGGGGGGGTCAGCCATTTGAGCACCTTTCAAGGTTTGGCTGATTTGAGAGACTATCAAAAGGAATCCTAGCTCCCATTGTTCCCACGAGCGCCGTGCCCTTCAGTGTCTTCAGACAGAAAACAAATGGAGCCTACGAATTAAATCCAACCTTTCAGCCAAGATATAGAAACAGAGGCCTTGACCTTCAAATTCATACTGTAAAAAATGTTCATTAAATGTCAAGAGAACAATTTCATATCTGTTGTATATGCCTGTTCGTCTTATTGGGAAATTATTCTGTTGACATAAATGCTAGATAAATGCACTGCACTTATTTACACCTCCGCGGCGCCCGAGGTGCCTCACAATTACACCTCACATTCACCCACTCGTTCACACTCCAGTGGGCGGCTGCTGCTAATGCAAGGCGCTGCCAATGCCCACTGGGAGCAATTTGGGGTTCAGTGTCTTGCCCAAGGACACTTCAACATGCTGGGATTCGAATCGCTGACCTATCACCGGTCAACATGCGCAACAAACTGAGTCACAGCCAACCCCATAAGGAGGTTTTTTCCCCATCGGGGTCCCATAAATGGTTTCATTATGAGGAATAAAATAGAAAAGGCAATAATCTTACTGCGATGCAATCAAAAGCAGCACATCTATTCAGCCACTTAGCCTTTGCAGCTTTGTGGGGGCTGGAGCTTATTCTTATTTTATTCTAGCCGACACTGGGTGAGAGGCGGGATTCACCCTGGATGGGTCGCTGGTTCATCACAGGACAAACGCAGTCACCGATCATACTCACATTTAAAATATGGGGGGGGGAGTAATGCTCATCAGTCTTTGGACTCTGGGAGGAACCCATGAAGCAAGCCCAGGGCAAGCACGCCACCGCCACACAGAATGGTCAAAGGCAGAGATTCAAGCCAGAACTTTGTTGAGGTGATGGATCAGTGCTAAGGAAAGCATCACTGTGTTTCACTGAGGCACAGCGATGCCGAGAAATCACTACAGCGTACAATTCAGAGCAGGCTGCGGGAGGGGAAAAGTGCTATAATGGTTGAGCCATGGACAGAAGAGATAAAACAAGCATGCTGCTCTGGCCACAGTACAAAAAGGTCTCCCGGTCTACTAGCTGTGTCTCAAGCTCCCTCATCTGGAGGCTTTACACTTCTATTCTGTCGTTTCAACACAGCAGTGTTCACCACGATCAGTAACAAGTGAGATCACTGGGTAAACTATTCATTGATGCATGGCCGACTGCAAAAGGGAAACAATTTTTTGTTCCATAGTACAGGTGAAATAAAATATGCAAAGACTGAACTTCAGTTGAAACAAACTAGGTGAGGCCTGCCTCAGGAACTGCTGTGATTTATAATGCAGAGACTTAAATCTAGCAAAGAGCTGCGTATTTTGCACTCAGTGTGTTTGTAATTTAATGTTGATGACAAACCTAGAGAAAAACATGCTACAGTGAAAAGGCTCCACTTACCGGATCATCTGAATCAAATCCTAGCGCTGATTTCAAGTGTGTCAAAATCCACTTATTCCATGAAAATCTTACATATATTTACTAACATAAATACCGTAGATACACCTGAGCAAACAGTTTCTGCTATCAAAAACATGCAAAAAAAAAAGAAATTATAGGCAGGTGGTTTCATCCCGTAAATCCAAGTGAAGGGAAGGGAAACGTTTTGTAAGAGCTGCTGCTGTCGGGTTTGGCCACAGGAGGTACAGGAACATTTCACCCTTCCAGAAAATGACAAGGTCTTGGGAGAGGGATCACGACTTCACCATGACAACAGCACCAAAACACAACCTTGTATTTTTGTCATGCTCTCTTCCAGCCTGTCAGTAGGACAGCTGTCTGTTATTTGAAAGATGCTCAGCATGAACCCATTATGACAATAGACCTAAAAGGGATATACGGTGTAATATTAAAGATTAAAAAACGGCCAGCTGGCGAGCAACGTGCTGCTTTGCCACCTCTCTTGGCAGCTTCGCGTTTGACAAATTAATCCACTTGGCTTGCCTCTCCCGTGTGTGCTTTGCAGGCAGAGGAAACAAATCATCTGCGAGCTGAGCTCTCAGTCTTCCTGCTGATTCGGGCTCCCATCCTTCCCAGAAAGTTGACATGATTACTGCGTCCATTACAGGCGCAGGCAAAGACCACACAGGCGGGGCCTCAGGTTTTTGCACCTTAAATGATGACACTGAACAGAGCTTTTATCTTCCAGATATTTTTCTTTCCTCACCATCGGCCTCATACCTGAAGTGGTGGCTGTTGATGGGCTTTTAACTGGAAAGGAGGAGGTTCAACATTTTATTCTGGAATTTAATGGGAAGTCAATAGTGAATATTATCTCATACATCTTTCATCGCAATAATCTGATCCTGTAATTGTAGTATTGATAATATTTCTGCGTGGAATGGATGTTATAGGAGAATAAAGCTTGCACCTGTTTGTTTATTTTGGATCAACTCTCTTTGTTCTTGTCGGCTCCGACATAAAAGGGTTTACTTTTTTTCAGATCCAAACACACCAAGCTGTTCCGATGTTTTCAGGGGCAATAAGTGTTTCAACAGATCAGTTGGGAGGGTAAAGTGGTACAACAGCAGCCAGCAGAATCCATTTCGCTCTACCTTTTAACCAAACAACACTAATACAAGATACAAAAGTTGAAAAGTCTCACTTTAAATTGGAGAAGAAAAAAAAACTTCTTCTGCATGATAGAACTAATGATTTAGTAGAATATGGACAAATGATCAGTGTCTGAACTTAATTAACTTGATTAAGCATATAGAGCTGGAGAGGCTTTAGTCTGAGCCTCGATGCACATAGTGTGAATGTGCCCTGCAGCAATTACGTGTTGCCGTGCAATAAATCAGCACACTTTGGTTTTGAAGCTTTATTTATAAAGGTCACGCAAGAACCCCAGCAACTTGTGCTTGGGATATCTCCATGGCAACACAACTGAATTAAGAGTGGAATCGGGCTGCTTGAGAGAAATGACTTTTTGAATTCAGTGAGTAAAATAGAATCAGTATTCCGTCTGCAGAAGCACTTTAAACTTTAAACTCCTTAACTTGGAAAAAAAAAACAATAGAAATGTGCATCTTTCAGCATTAATATAGAACAGAATATTACTTTTTTTACTCACTCAAATGGGAAATTCACTTTGTTTCAGCAGCAGCACAAAATAGCAGACAACACACACTTGGCTAGGAAATAAGAATAATAACAATGAAGAAAGAAAGTATTTAATACTTTATTAATACTTGTTTATTTATTAAGTATTAACCCTAAGCTGCAGCCTATTAAGACAAAATAATGGATAATTGTAAACCTATAAAACACAGCCAAGTCAATATTTGCAAAGTCATCTCCTCATTCCTCCTCACTTGATTCTTCAAAGCAAAACTCAATATCCACTATGGACCACTATTGATTGCTCCTCCTCTCCACCTGTGACAGATGAGCGTTGCCTACGGTAAAGTTATGTTCATGAAACCTGGATTTGATCCAAGCGCCAGCGGTAAGACAGGAAGCAGTAATAATCAGACATTGGGGATACGAGGAGATATATTATATCTACCGCATATAAAATGTACACAACCCTCAGCCAGCTGTAAACTCCACGTTGGGTTAGTTAGACTGAAACGTGTTTAACGGTCTGATCCTGTGACTGAAGGAGTCCAAAGTCCTGCTGATTAAGGCCAGTTTTCACACTGATAATGTGAACCCAAACATTTTGTTGTTAAAATGATGACACAGATGTGTACCGGTACTCATGTTTCAACGTTTCATATGTCCCACATGCACAAGACATGAACACACCTTAGATGTGCAGTCTTACCTTGCTGTCTGCAGGCGACTCTCTCTTTGCTAGATGCTGGCCCATGCTGCCGACAGAGACCGACTGGAACAACAGCAGAGAAGGAGTTAACAGCAGGAGAAGACAGAGTGTAAGCAGTATTTATCTGATTAACTAATCTGCTAAACTGAACTTGATCCTGGTGCTGCTCAAAACCTGGCTGGTCTGGTTCCTGATGATGCACCTCGGCTCTCAACACGCCCTCTAAACCCGGCAGAAAAATGAAGGTGCAACATTTTCACATCACTCATTCTGCTTGCCTTTAGCTCCTTCCACGCAGGCAAACACTGACGAAACCACAAGAAAATAATGCTTTACAATGCTTTGTTGATTTTTCAACAAAAAACTGCATGCTTTATCAAATAATAGCCTCCGGAGTCATTTACAATCAGTAGATGAATGGTGGCTTATTTAAAAACACACTTTTTATAAAATCCTGTTGTTTGCGGCAGGCAAAATCATTTTAGTAGTTTTCAACCAGCAACTCCATTGCTTAGTGTGCTACACGTCCAACACCTACATCCATACATAAAAATACAACAACAGAGGATTTCTTCTGTCCTTAGCGCTGCACGCCACCTGCTGTGATCAGTGTCACCATCTTTGACTCTGATACAATTCTCCACGGATGATGGACCATGTTTTGTAACTTATGCAGTAAATGAGTCTCGTCTCCAGCCAACAAACGATAGGATATACATTTTTAAAATGCTAATTAACTCTGGATTCCAATGAGCAAAACGATTTGCCGTATCCAAGGTTACACCACAGCAGTGAAAGATGGCAGTTCCTCTCACACGGTGCAGCAGAAGGCAGAACAACTCCACCAAGGAGGCGGGACCAACCGAAAAGCACGACACGTAAAACGTAAAAGTCTCTGTGTTGAGGAAGTAAGAAAAGTATGTGGTTTGTAAAACGGCCGTCACATGAAATACAACTAATTTAAGAGTCAACAGATCTCTTATCAGTTTTCAAAATGAGACTGCGCAATATGTTTTTTTTTTTGCATCAACATATGTAGTTTGATAAATAATATATATATTGTGTGCCTCCTAGATTCGTATGGAGGTATAGAAAAAGGTGCGATGCATCTTTTGCCCCCAGATATAACTTTTAAAATGTGGTACCGAGTGAAAAGGGTATAACAGGTGAAGTAGAGATAAATCACAAACTCCGGCTGCTCCCACCACTCAAATAATCACCGCAGCCATTTATGGCTTTCTTTTTTCCAGTCATCAAAAAATGTTTTTCGTCATATTTCATCGTTGGCACCAGCTAGCAGTTTCCTTTTGTGGACATAGAATGCTCATTTCCCTTTCCGAGACCAGCTACAGTAGAATTTATGCTAAAACATGCTTGAACATGCGGTTTTACTGACGGTCTGCCGGTTGGTCGGTCCAACACTGTTGTTGGAGCGGGTTTGACATATTACATGTATGAAGTCAGTAAAAGTTGAAAAATGATCTCAATCAACTCGAGAATGCTGTACATGCAAACTTTATTCTTCAGATTTGATATGAACCGTAGCTCTCACATTCCCTCCTCCAAAGGGGTTCCTAAATATCCAGATAAAAGGCTTTTCTAAAAACGTGGCCTAAATATGATGCCAATAGCAAGTATGAACATCTTACTTTGGCGAGGCCGACAGTTTACTGATTCTGAGACGTGTGATTACTTCAGCGCTCTCTAATAGCACGTACAGCACGTTGTGATTTTAAACAATCAGACTGAAAGGTTAACCATTTTTATAGCGCAATGAAAGCGCTCGAGGTAAATAGCTCGTCTACTTTATCTGGCTATCCAGACATCCACCCAACCCCCCTGCTGCTCCATCACGCCAGGGGGCGCCGACAGATAGTTCGCAGCACTCACTGATGCCAAGGACCAGGAGGACTTCCCAACATCAAAAGCAAAACGGCCTTCTAGGCAACATCACCCTTAACCCCGGCTGAAAGTCCAATGATGGAGCAAATCTTAAAGAAGCCCCCCCCTGGAGCAACGACAACCCTGGGACGAGATACATCCCCATGAGGATGTGTCTGGATGTCCATTGTTACAATCCCAACTCACATTTGCATGAGAACATTTCTTGGATAATATTGGGCCAATTAAACTCAGATGGAGACGGCTGCTGCGGCGCTAAAGTGCTTTATAATGAAATTATACGCTAACAGATGCCGGTGAAACCATAAACTTTGTGGAGAAAAGGAAAACACACACGTCTAGACAGGTGCTTGCACTACAATTATGCAAAAACAAAGGAATAACAGGATGTTATGGAATTTCTGTGGCATTCTACAGCCAATTTAATATCAGAACTACAGTAAGTTTGGCACACCGTTAGAATTAATTAGTATTCAACAACAACAACAAAAATGGTCATCATGAATTTCAGTTGCCATCCTGCACAACTGAAACGTGAGGCCTTGCACCCTGCTTCACGTTAGAACATCACTGCAGAGCGAGCAGCGAGTTCCTGTATAGGCGTGCAAACACAACCTGTTGCATAATGACATGTGAGGCGGCAGAAAGAAGTGAAGGCGGCGGTGGAAACGCCTCATCGACAGCGCTTTACTGAGCCACACACAGTATAACCAAAATAGCCTGGTATTTATCCCTTCACAAATCCACCAATGACTTCCCTAGAAAGCAGGAAAACATGCAGTGATATAAACAGAAGGGACATTCACTGATTTGAACTCAAACAAACTGCTGTTAATTGGCGGCAGGTCGGTCTGAGGACGCCTCTTCGGCTTGACTTTTAAATAAATGATCGGGAAAAAGACGCTATAATAGTGCAGATCCGATACAGGCCCGCACCTGGAAGAAGCCATTACCACTCACAGCAGAGCCTGCAGCACTCTGAGCCGGACATTCACTACAGCCGCTCCACATCCACATCATGAGCCGCTAATGTCTTTACGTGGCTGACAGGGACGAGGAAGGGCTTATTACGTCATAGAATATGTCTGTTTGTCGACATAAACCGGATTACTTTTGTTCAATTTTCTCTTATTTGTGACTTTTCCCAGAAGGCGGCTATGGACTTGATTGATTTTTTTTCAGAGAGGATAACAATCCTGCAGAAATATTAACATACACAGCAGGGGGTCTCCTCAGTTGGACAGTCTACAAAGCAGCCGGAGGATTCGTGCCTGTGCAGAACATTTGCTCTGCGCTTCCCCATTGTAAACTTGGCTCAGGTAAAGGTTTTAGCTTACAAAATAAAATCTATGGTGCAGTTAGTTACTAAAACTGGCTGCAGGCCGAAGGAGATGAAAGGGATTCTACCTTATACAGCAACATAAATCTCCCCCCTCAGGATCCGGTCAGAGTTTTAGAATGCTGACAAAAGGGGGAATGGATTACCCGTTGAACAAACACTGCACGAAAACTTGTGGGACCGAGCAGATTGGCTCTTGCTTCAACGATTAGGAGGCTGTATGTGGCTCCGACTTCACAGAAACAATCAGAGTCACATCACCGGGCCTCCAAGGGCGATGCTTCATCAAAAGGGCCAGCTGGAACGAAAGAGACTTTTAGAGAACCGTGACTCTGACCGAGGATGGGAACCGTCATGTAAACAATGTGCTACTTTTTTTTTTTTTTTTATCTGAACAGCGTGTTCATCAATATTTTCTCACTCATTCAGTACAAGCATTCAAGTCAAGTTTTCCCACAACGGCAGAGAAGATGAAAACGCTTTGGACTTAATGGTGATGACATCTTGTTCTTTGGGGACTCAGGAGGGTTTCGGGTCAGCGCTTCCGCCCAGATGAGGGTCGCTAATGTGTCAAACACAGAGGAGATGAAGCAGATAAAACACGGCCGGAGTCAAACGCGCACCGTCAGAGATTTATACGGCCTGTGGTAACCAAGGCGAGGATGGACTGCGGCTGTGGTGGCGTCCCAAACACAGGCCTGTGTCAGGCCTCTTTCTGCACCGCTTGTGATTGATCAGCATTAAATGCTTATAACTTCTTAGTAAAGTCACATTTCAGATATCAGGAAACACAAAATGTAACTTTTCTTTCTGTCATACTTAAAAAAACTTAAAGATTTAAAGCAAGTATCATTTGATCCTATATCAAACATGTTAAAATAAAACATTAAGCGATACTATTTTACAGGTCATCTTTAATTAATCCGCCGTATAGCTGTCAGCCCACTGGTCTGTGGTGACGGATGAAAGATCTGGCACAACATTCATACTGAGAGGGGGGGGGGGCTCTCTGAGGGAACGTGTGTGTTTGTTGTCTTGTTCTTCTGTTTTCATTTAAAGCTGTTCCTGCGCGGGATAGACCGACAGCTTCTTTAAACCATCACATCACCACAATAGGAAATGAGTGTCAGAGCGTTGTGAGAAACAGAGACGCGTCACCCCTCCACCAGCAAAGACGCTCCACCACAGCGCTTCTGCATGCAGCCTGTTTGTTCACTTCCTGCCAGCTTATCGCTCCAACAGTACCTTTCACCAAGCGAGCTCGAGCTCCACACCTTTCTTCACGCTTTTGATAAATATAATATTGATCATATAAAGCAGAAGTGAAATGAAACATTGACGTTCATGGAATTAATTCCACGTTGCCCACGGGCATTCTGCTAATAAACGCTGACTGGACAGAACAGGATAATTCACATGTAAAGCCACAGAGTTATGTAATGCATCATCTCTAAGATCTGAGGTCAAAAGTTCAACAAGTGTGGCTGAGGGAGGGGGGGCGTCTGCTTCTACAGTGCTTTGCCTACGGTGCAGGACGGCCGACATCCAGCCGCCCGCTCGTTGAAACCATCGCAGTTCCGTCATCTTTCTGTGAGATGTTTCAGTATCAGTCCTCCTTCCTGAGCCTGTCAGCCTACATAGAGAACCTATCTGATGTAGCCATGGTAAAAACAACAACAACAGAAACAAACAAACAGAATACACAAAGGATTTAACCCGCTGCACCTTCCCGACACTTTATGGATCTGGAGTTACTGCTAGCAGCGGCCCAGGCGTGTAAATTATTAACAAACGCATGGTCAGCAATAAAAAGACTCTCCTACGCTGGAAGCTTGCTGACGGGTGCGTGGAGTTAGAAGTTGCACTACTAAGTGTATCCGATCCTAAACGCGCCGCCGTCATGCTAATACATCAGTTTCCTTTTTGGGATCCTGCAGTCTTCCGCTCTGCCTTGCCCTCTTAATGCGAGAGCATCAGTCTTCAGGTGGAAGACGAGGGGACAGACAAATATGCAGCCGCTATTTTGCACAATTTTTTTTTCAATTCACCAGAATACTGCTGCTGGAATATGGCTTTGAAGACAGATTGGAAACAGGCAGAAAAACAACACTCCCTGGGGACCAATGATGTGCAAAGCTGCTGCTTTTTTTAATTCAACCATATGCTTGCCTTGTTATGTATGGGCACCTTCTGTTACTTGCTTGGGTGTCCCCTACTGATAATAAAGTCCTGGCCATGAAAGCATTGAAGTTAATAAAACTGGCACCTGGGATTAGAAATGTCACAATCAGAGGTACTTGGAGGCAAAGTATTGTGGCATTTATGCAACACTTGCTCTCGTGTGATTTGGATATTACACTTCATAATATTTCTTTTAACTATCCAGCCCTACATCGGAGGTTGTGTCTTCTGTCGGCGTCCGTTCCCTGAGACAACAGGCAGCACCACACCTCAAGACACGACTTTGGTTTGTTCACAGATACTGTGACTCAACCCGTCCGCCAACAACAGGTGTCGACAGGAGGGGAAGCAAAAAAAAAACACACAGGAAGCCTGCAAGGGGCGGAAGTTGACTGACTACACAGAGATAAGCATCGAGAGGACGGAAAACGTAACTTTATATGGACAAAACAAGCACAACGCTGCATGTAAAACTTACACTCAGGGACCTGCTGGTATCAGCCCGTCTCCTTCACGGCAACTGAGGAATGTCAGCAGACACGTGACGCCGGCGCCAACCCCCGGGCCGAGCCGAGGCAAAGCCTGCGTAAATGCACAGGGAGGCATTCCTGAGGCCGTCTCTGCTCAGGTAGCCGCAAGCGCACAGAAGCGTCTCTCCCGGAGACGGAGCGCAGAGTTGCATCAATACGCATTCTGACTGTGCCACTGATCTGCTTTGTCTTTATGAAGCAACGCAGTTTGGGATTAAAGCTGCGCTCAGTTCGACTCAGAGCCGGCGGCTGTTGCACCGTGTCCCCGGGCTAGAGGTCATTCAAGGATGGAGGCTTTACAAAAATCAGTCCAACAAGAGCCACTCGTGTGTGAGTACTTGTTATTTTTTATGGACATGGTCTTTTTCCACATAAAACCAGCAGACAGTAAAACTAAGAGGCCCGATCCTTTGCCGTATATGTGTCACCACGCAGCCGAGATTATGGCGGCTCTTCTTCTCAATCGACTAAAAGCGGATAAACATCTTGTCTGCTCGTTGGTCATGGCCACGTCATCAACATCACACGAAGTTGGGCAACAAGTGGAGACCAGACCCCCTCCCCCCCCCACACACACAAAGGATGCAGGGAGATGCATGACTTCCTCTGCGTTATACGTTCCAGGCCCTCAGGGACCCGTCTAACCACATGGTAAATAAAAAACTTTTAACTTGACAAGATGGTCGACATTCCTCACTTTCACACGTACAACACTCTTCCGATATTCCCCTCTGATACGTAGCCTTCTATTCTGACTTTACTCATAATATTATGGCTGTTTTAGCGTAGAGATCACAGCTTCATTCCAGTAATATCTTGACTCCCCCTATTAGACCTTTTCTAATAAATGTTTGAGACAATTCTCAGAATTCTTTGGATCTCTTCTGAAAGTCTCTGATTTGGATTTGTTTATGTCTCCATATGGTATTATACTCCTTTGGGCTCTCTTTCCCAAAATCCTGCTGACAAACACAACCTGACTGAAAACACGAGCTCCTTGGTGGAGGTAAAAGGACAAACACTTCCTGCATCCTTAACATTGGCTCGGAAAAGCCTTAATAGCAAAGAGAGTTCCGTCGGCATTTACAATTCCATGATAAAAGCCGCTTTATTTGTACGTTACGGGAATTGTTAAGTGTAATGACCAACAAATGTGTGTCTATGAATATGAGGTTACAGATTACAATGCACAGTTCTGTGCAAAGGCTATGTCTGGCATATGAAACTACAAATAAGGAAACTACAACCCATAGTTTACCCTTCACCACTGCTAACAGTTAGCATTGCTAATGTTGTTTTGAGAGGGATGTCACTGAGATGTTCCCCTTTCTGCACATACAGCCTGGAGTAAAGGCGAAACTCAGTTTACATTTTTCCAAATGTAGAGTGAAACGCGTTGGTTTCGGTGTTGGCGTACCTTTGCAATGAACGTCATACATTTGGAAGACGTAAATGTGCCTTCCAGTAAATTCGGCTCCGACATGAACGATACTTTAACACACAAAGTGACATAAATCGATTGTAAACAACGGTTTCCTCCCCCCACCCCGTTGGGCCACCGCAAGCCAAACACATCGAGCCTACGGTAGCAACCACTGCGGAGCGAATACAAAATGTGGGGCTTTTATACGATTTAAATCCCTTTTGGCTTCGCATATGAATGCCGAATTTAAGATAAATAACCACTGGTTGATATTAACATTTACATTTAACTTAACAATGCATCATGCGTCACCAGTTACCAGAAAGGCGTTAAATCGTTCCGCATGCTAACCGTGCTTGGTTCGTCGTGGAGAGAAGGAAACAGGGTGTGTGTTAGTTGTAGTAGTGGCGGGGGGGGGGGGGGGGGGGAGAGAGACACCGTCAAAGCACATGACAGTGACAGTGGCGGGGGGGGGGTGTTTTTAAAACAACACTCAACGCGTGGTTCGGTAAAGCTGGACGCACGAAAATGACAATCTTTGCGTAATTTCCTCGGCGGCTTCGCCTCGGCTGTTGCGCACCGTAAACAAGCCGACGTGGATGTTTACTATCTTCACTGCGGTGGAAACGAACCAGCAGGGAGGCAGCAGCATCTGTATTTACGCCGATTCCTCGCCCTGACTGAGTTTAGCCTCTTGGGCTGCGCACATACCCTTTTCTCCCGGTCAGTCTGTGCCAATCGCATCCACAGCTGCGCCTCGAACCAGCCTCGGACCAGCCTGGAACCAGCCTCGGACCAGCTGTCACGCTTCTGTCGGCGTCGGAGTCAACCAGAAAATAAAGCCGATCTTCTTCACAGTTCGTCGTTGATGTATTATTATTGTTATTGTTATTATTATTTTAAATGCCTCCGTACAAAACACACAACAAATAAAGGACAGCGTGCCGCGCTCGCTTCCTGATTTACGCACGGCGGTGATGTTTGTGAGGGGTGGGGCGGTATGCAGCCTCAGTCCGCCAAGAAATGTAGGCTAAAACGCACCGCCGGTGCAACACGTTGGCGCACGTCTGTGCACGATTAGTGCTCGTCACGGGGAGGGTTAATACGCACGCCGGAAGAGCCGTGATTTTCACATGCCAGGCGCATGGAACACCTGCAGGATGCGCCCACCCACTCCACAGCTGCTGTGGGGGGGGGCACGGATCCACGCAGACATTATGTAACCGACTCCGTCGCTGCTCGGACGGAACTGCACGCTCATGACGACCCCCCCCCCCCCCCCCTCGCAATGAAGACGCGTCCAGCGGGTTCCATGGTGTAATGGTTAGCGCTCTGGACTCTGAATCCAGCGATCCGAGTTCAAATCTCGGTGGAGCCTCTTAGTTCTTGCTTTTTAACTCTTTAACACTTTTATTGTGTGTTGTGAACCAGGAGTGAAATGTTCTTCTACCTGATGAGCATTTTCACACTTTGAGGAAGAACCACAAAAATGTGAGTCTCTAAGGACCCGGGATAGAACTAACCTTCATCATAGCAGAACAACAACGAGTACGCCATTAAATCCACTTCAGTTAAATAAAAATAGAAACTCATTATGCGACGCACGCTTCCAGAGTCCCGAGATAATGGAACGTTTAGCTCAACAAACCTGTTGCAGACTGGATGAAATGGTAACTTGCATTACTTAGCTGAGGTTTAAGCTCTGGACATATATTGGGGAAATCACATAAAAATGTCCAAAGGACACCTTTTCATCCTGAGATGATTTGGCCTCTCAGAGAATAAACCTTCTGCTTTCGTCTCCTACAATCTCCTCTCTGATATTTTTCACTATTTTTCGATAATGTTTCATTCCAATTAGTTTAAGCACTTACGGTGGCCATCATGTTCACCATCATCTTTCAATGTGCTGGTTTGCATGCGCAAAGTGGATCTGGGGTCATGGGGTCATGGGAATGTCTCTCTCCTTGTGGAAGTGTTCGGTCCTAAACCAAAGGATGAGACATGTGGAAACTTTGTCTTAATAATGGTGCTACTCTTGTGTCTGGAAATGCTTTTGCCACATTTCAAAAATGTTGCTTAAATATTCATTTAAACTTCAAAGGAGCTGTGACACAATGCTGCAGCAGCCTCCAGCGCAGGACGATGGCAACGTGTGATGCATTTATCCAGTTTTAAATGGTTACATTTATCAAACTAGCTCAGTCCAACTTGAAGACAATCAGATTTAGATGTAATACGATGATGGATCGTAGAACAGAGCGATATAAATGCCTTTGTGATGCATCCAGATGCGTCCTGACTCAAAGCTGCTTGCAGCCTTTTTGACTTCAGGGTTTTGGGGAGAGAGAGAAGGGAAAGAGGTGTGTGTGTGTGTGTAGGGGCGTGTGCGTGTGTGTGTGTGTGAGTGTGTGTGTGTGTGTGTGCTGGCAGAATCAATGGAGAGCATCCCAGTTCAGAGAAAATGACTCAACATCATCAGTCATATAATAATAACCCATTAGCTTAGAGCCTGGACTGATTTGGACAGAGATACAGTCAGTTGTCATGGAAACGGTCAAGCTGCACTTCAGGTAATGGGCCTTAAACGGCATGGATTATCCATCACCATTCCTCAGACAAACAGGTGTGGGGGGGGGGGGGGGGGGGTGTTTGCTTTCTATGTTGCTGTGTTGCTGGAAACTTGTTCCTACTGTTGAACAAGATGTATATATTTTTTCTCTATTGTCGGAACTCTACAATTCGTACCGTCAGGTATTGAGGGGGAAACCAAAACTCCACAGGCATCAGGATCGTTTTAATTTTCATCAGATGCAAACATGGGCAGATGTTGAGTCACTGGTGCAAAACAGAAACAGCCTCATCATTTCATGTTTTATAAATCGATTGATGATTTGCTGAAAAAAGAAATCCAGATGTCATGCTCTCATGTCATCAGTATTTTATATCTTCTGAGATGTAATTATCTTGATGGAAATGATTCATGCAAGCAGGCTCAAGATGGATTTCCTCTCATCCTTAACTAAAGGGTCATTTAGCTGCAGTTTAAGGGTGTATGCTGGTCTGCAGGTGTACAGAGGTAATGACTTCACTGGGTGGTGATGATGAAAATGCCACATGGATGATTGGTTTTAATATTTTGAGACAAGGAACGGGGGCAGCTGGGGACGAAGCTGGAAACATTTCAGTCCGTTTCCATTTCTCCATTCTTGACTAAAGGAAGGAACACACACACATTCGTTTCATGTGTCATTGTAATTGAGCAGTCTGCTTGTCTTACTCAAAGTGGTGACCGCTAACACCAATTTGAAATGCTGCTGTGAGAAAATGGTGTGTTTCCACTTTTGTGGGAACACACAGTGTTGTGTAGACATAAATGGTGTGTAATGATATCTGAAGCAAACAGGGGGATACGAAAAGGAAGTTGTATGAGCTCTTCTTGATTCACAGTGCCGTTTTGGGTTTTCCACTCGGTAAAAAGTACCTTGTACCTGCTGCTACTTCTTAAGTACCAATTTTGCTGCGTTTCCAAAAAAGGCTGAGCAGGAACTAAGAAGCTTTGTAAAACATTGGAGGCCACTGGTCAGAGAAAAGCATTTCTGCATCACTGCAGTGCCTGATATGATTGGACTGTCCTGCACAGATCAATCCATTTTTAAACAGCCACATAACATTGATGGCTGTTTTTATTTTATTGCACGCGATTAGATGCATCAGGACTTTGGAAAGATTGTGTCAGAAGCTGGGTCTGCTGGGAATGGTCTCCTTTGTGGAGCAGATGGCTGATATTCAAAGGGGTTCATAGTATCAAAAGAAAAAATGTGACAGATAAAAGATTTTGGAATGATACATAATATGATTACGTTTTTATTAAACATGTCTTCAGCCTAATAACATCCTAATGTCATTTTGCAATACCTAATACCTAAGCCTACACGTGTGTGCAGTTTTTCATACTGAGATATATGAAAGCATTAAGCTGATATTGATAATATGGTTGATTGGAAACATGCTAATGGTGTCACCGGTTTGTAATTTGAGGTTGGCCTATATTTTAATGTATTTAAAATTGTATTTTTTATAATTACAACATTTCAATCAAGCATTTAAAAAAAAGAAATCTTTGATCTTATTCAAGCCTAACAAGCTAACACTAGTAATTCAGTCAGCTGCAACGTCTCCGGTTAGTTAATTGAATTCATCTCAATGAAATATCGTTTGGGTGCAAAATTAATTTGGTGACACGTATGTGAAGACAACTACGATAAGGGAATATCATTGTGAACCTTTTGCAGTTTGTAAGCGAATTAATGGAATGAATAAACACAAAAGACGCTCAGAAAGACGACGATACAGTGCTCTGATGTGTCTGCACAAAACACACTTGATTAAATGCAGCAGGGCAGAGTGATGCTGACCAAGAGAGGTGGCAGGAAGCATCAAACCGTCAAATTGGGGTGCCAACCTCGATATTCATCTGAGAGATCTCGGCACTTGTGACCTGTTGAGATGTTAACCTGACAGAGATTTATTCTGAATGATGCTGAAGATTGATTTATTATTTTTATTGAAAGATAAAGATCCACACGTCTGAACATATTTTGTTGTTCTCGCATAAGCTTCACAAATGAGAATGTTTCCCATGAATGAAATGAGCAGTTGTTCTTTATCTCCCGACATTTGGCTGATGACTATCAAGAAGCCTGATGGATATGAAACAGCCCACATTTAGCTTTAATCTCAAAGAGGAGAGGAAAAGCAGAGATAGCATCTCTCATGCAGAGCAAAGCGGCGATCACTGCCAGGCAATAAATACAAATCATTCCCTCAAACAGCCTCACCTCACTCAGGGATTGACCGGCAGGCTGAGAGCTATGCTTGCTCAGGTTTGGCTATTAGGATGTTTGGTGCTGATATCCAAAATCCATCCCCAAAAGCTCACAAGGGTTTTGGTCTTCCTGGAGAAAAAAATAAAAAATGAAAGTGTTTCTTTTGTGGTTTTAAAACTGGGAGCCCGAAGCTATTAGACAATTGAATTCAAGGCTATGTTGCGACCACATTTGTACTGTTTTCTGTTCCGACAGATGGAGGTGAGAAAAAGGCTTAATTTCAGTTTCATAAAGCCACTCGCAATGCCTCATTAAACGCCGACGCTTTTATTTCAGCATTAACACGACCAATCGGCACACTAATGCTCACGAATGTACCTGCTTCATCTTGACGACAGGAGACTTGCAGTGTGGCACAAATCCCTCGAGGGATGCTCTTAAACACAAGGCACTGGCAGCCTTGCTGAAAAGAAGCTCATGCAATCTGCCGCAGCAGAACGCGGGCGGAAACAGAAGGGCGGCTGCATTCACAGCTTGAGTTGTGGTGGCTCTTGACAGTATGGGAGACATTCCTGGAGAAATAATGTGTCCAGAACTCTGGGGACGATCCATCAGAGAGGCAGCAACAGCTAAGGAGCAAAGCTAAAATATCATAATTCAAATGAAGCTATCGATCGCAAACCTAGCTTTAGATGTCAATAAAATATTCTGTGGTAGTTTGTGCCACTCGGGGTTTCTTCCATCCGCTTACTGCTGCTGCCAATGGAAGTCTGACTGCATCCCTTTACAGAGTTTTATTGGCCTGACTTTTAATCACGAGTTTCTGTCTTTACAATCTGTCCATGCAACTGAATAAATCAAGTGCACTATTTACGTAAATAAAAAACAAAACATAAAGTTCAGGGTTTGAAATGACCCAACAAATGTGAGGTGGATGTTGATGGTGTTCGCTGTGAATTTGAACACATCAATACATTAACAGAGAGAACAAAGTGTGTCCTCTGTTTCCTCGGGAGGGAGTGTTTTTATGGAATTAGCTTTACTTTCACTTACAAACTTGCTTATTTTCAAAGGACTGCCAGTTTTACAAACCTGAGGACAGACTTTGAAGGACACTGGTTAATGTTTAATGTAATAGTAATATCAGTACGTTGATGTATTTTCAGGCAGGAAGCAAAGCAGAATCATAGCATAGAATATGACAGTTATTTCTTTTAACAAATGTAATTTAAAGGACATACAACATGTCACTGTTACACACAAAACGTTATGTTTGCGTACATAAGCTTTTTCTGATTACTTTTAAATTGATTGTTCTTGTGTGTCTGACCTCTGAACAACAATCTTGCTATGACTGTCCTGAGGTTTTATACAATCCAATAATGTCCATACGAATGGACGGCTGCTGTGTGCTCTCTCTCTCTCTCTCTCTCTCTCTCTCTCTCTCTTCCGTGTGCCATGTCCTCCTGTCGGGATGGCGGGGGAGCTGAACTCAAGGCCTTTGAAGCGTGACTGGGGCAGAAACCTCAGACAAACTCCGACCCGCCCCGACCTGAGCGCTTCAGGTCATTGAACAGGCATCACTTTTAATCATGCGCCTAACGTGCCGAGCGAAAGGGACGACATGACAACATGAAAGATCAGCATCATCAGCAGTGATAAGCATCTTCGCTGTTCCTCAATGCATTTCAATGAGCTCTTATCACCGCTGGCAACGCAGCTTGTTGTTGAATAGGAAAACTCCTAAATTAGATTGACTAGCAATAAACTGTCCTGCGCTTCAAACCACTGCATTCAGTGATATGTTCATATCTGTGTCCTCGACAAAGAATACATTTGCTTATTATATAATTTAACACAACAGTATATTAACTCCACAATAACTTACATATTTGCTCTTATACACTGTGTCTTTGTATTAGGTTCAAAATTGGTTATTATCAAAGTTCTCACATACCAAAAAAATGATTTTTTTTTTGGTCTATAAAGATCACAATAAATAAAAAATGAAAATAATACACAATCTAAAATATAGATTTTATTTTTCTGATTGTGTGCTCCTATTGTCTTGTGTTTTACTAAGAAACAGTGAAAAAAGTACCGTAGAAATATAAATAGATACACATATTCCATCAGACACTTAAAGCAGCCGTAATCAATATTTTAAATAGAACGAACGCACCAAATGATACTGTGCAAGCACTGCGACTTGTGACGACCTTCACTAGAATTTAAAGAATTCAGAAATGAAAGATTCAGAGCCAGAAATATAACTGCAAATAAACTCAAAGTCCTTTTCTGATATGACGACAATCAACTTGTGTATCACCGTATTGTGTCACTCTGCGACTGAAACATCTCAGGATATATCAATATGATGAGAAGAGACGCGGCATCGTTTCCATAGCAGCAACTCTGTGTCCTCACGTTCAAACGACCTCTCTTTCCTTCCCCTCACAGCTGCTGTTCCACGCGTCCAGCTGAGATGGCCCGGATCATGCTGGTCCAACAGTACCCTGAAGCAGTTTGGACTGCGTTTGTCTCATTGTGAATGTTATTTTCATGCATTCATTTTCCCATAACTTTTTATTTTGTGTATCATAAATACTGCTCTTTGTTAACAATGCAAAAATAGTGCAAGTTGGAGCTGTTTACCTGAAAACAACAAAAACAACAACAACTATAAGCGAGCTCCCCAAAGGCCTGCTGCTGGAAGCATCACTGTTTATTAGTTATCAGCTTATTAGCAGGTTATGGTTTTTAATAAATGGCCGCTGACGCATATCGTAGCCCACGATTGTCGTTCAAAAAGATATCTCACTGCAGTTAGACACCAGAGTGTTTGCATATGCTATTATTTGGATAATTAATGATCATGAGTTAAGTTATTTCGAGGTTCTAAACTTGTTCCATCTTCTTGTTTAAGATGCGTGAGGGTGAACTGCTCATCTTTGGGACTCAAGTTGTTAAAACTATCTCGAGCAGTGAGCTGGATAATAAATGTGCCCGACAGGCTGACCTTGTCATAAGTCTGCATTTCTACGTCTTGCTGTCAGATTGCTTAAACTGGGGTTGCAGCAGGGACAGGTCTTTCACGACGAGGGATATTATAGCTATTGCGTGTTTTCAGAGAAGCCTGGCGTGATGAGCTCGGCTCAGACGGTTTGTATTCAGAGAGCAGAATAAGGCAGTCATTTGCACATGAGAATGTTCTCAGCAGTTTTTCCTCTTGAACATCAAAATGACCTTTTTCAGCCCTCTGGTGATTCATGCTGAAGGACAGCGCCCTCCGCTCCAGAATTGCTCTCTGAATCTCATCAACCCAAAAGATGCCCGGAATATGCGTCGTGTATTTCATCCAGAAAAATGTTTTGTTTCAGTTCTTTTAGAAAATAGAATTATTTCAAATATGCACTTACATTTTGTTTGATACGATGGACTTCTTAAATGTTGATGCTGTTCCGAGTTTTACAGTATTTTGCTGTTGTTGTTGTTGTTATATCTATTTATTCCTTTTGGTGTGAAAGCACGCCACAGCTAAAAGAACTGACATTATCAATTGCTTTTTTTTTCACCCCCCCCCCCCCCCCCCCCCCCATCCTTATCAGTTCTTTAGGGGTGGTAGAGTGACGGCTGACGTGAACAGTAAAGCCCAGCCCCTTTCATAAAGTAAGGTTCCTTACTTTATAAGAGGGGCTGGCTCAGAGAGATAAGCAAAAAGTGGATCAGCTGCCTCGATGCGCGCAGACGCTCCGGGTGCGCGCACGGAGAGACTCCAAGACGCACAGCGAGAATGGTGAATGGACAGCTTTGGAAGATTTCTGAAATACATCAGTCGTGTGAAGGACGACAATAAAGCTAGGGGTTTACTAGAAGGAAGAAAGAAAGGTGAAAGCAAGTAAAAAAAAATAAAATAGTGTCTAGAGGAGCGAAAATGGAGACGTCTCCGCGCAACAGCCGCTCCTCGACCGTCATGAAGCAGCAGATGGACAAAGACCTCCCGCGGGTCACTTTGGCTCATTAAATTGTGCACCTTTTCATATAAAGGGTTAGACAAAAACAAAAAAGGAAACATGAATCTATCGGAGCCCGTCTGGCTTTGGGACGAGGCGTCCAACCTCAGCAGAGCGAAAGAAGAAGACCAGAAACTTTTATTCGGCATCGGCACGGATAATTTCATCACGCTGCTGGTCTTCGGGCTCATCTTTGCGCTCGGCGTGCTCGGCAACTCCATGGTGATCACCGTGCTGGCGCGCAGCAAGCCGGGGAAGCCGAGGAGCACCACCAACATCTTCATCCTCAACCTGAGCATCGCGGACCTCTCCTACCTGCTCTCCTGCGTGCCCTTCCAGTCCACCATCTACATGATGCCGACGTGGGTCCTGGGCGCGTTCATCTGCAAATTCATCCACTATTTCTTCACCGTGTCCATGCTGGTGAGCATCTTCACGCTGTCCGCCATGTCCGTGGACCGATACGTCGCCATCGTGCATTCCAGAAAGTCCTCCTCCATCCGGGTGGCCAAACACGCGCTGGCCGGGGTGCTGGTGATCTGGATGCTCTCTCTGGCCATGGCTGCGCCCATCATGTACTACCAGAACATCTTCCACAGAGGAGAGAATCACACCTTCTGTTGGGAAGTGTGGCCGGATCAGAGCCAGAAGAAAATCTACGTGGTTTGCACGTTTGTTTTCGGCTACGTGCTGCCTCTTCTGCTGATTACCTTCTGTTATACAAAGGTGAGAGGAGCGCTCTCTCCTAAATGTCATCATTTGTCATTGTCCAAAGTGTGTGTATATGTAAAACACTCAAAATGTTCCCTGTTTCCTGACTTTGCAGGTTTTAAATCATTTGCACAAAAAACTAAGAAATATGTCCAAAAAGTCAGAGGCTTCAAAGAAAAAGGTACGTAAGCTCTCTCTCTGGATCGCATCTGGATGTTAGAAAATGTCTGTTGGATAACAGACAGAAATGACTTGGAATCATGATAAAATAACGGTGAAATGTGTCCAATTAAAATATATAGATATATACTCATTGTGTAAAATATCGTGAAAAATGCACATCCACCCAGTTTTATCTGCGATGCCTTCAGCTGGAACGGAATGTTACTGTCTGCTGTGATAATGATAATGTTCCTGATGATGGTGATTATGATGGGGAATGAAGCCATCCTTTATTTAAGAAAAGGTGCACAGTATTTTTTTTCTTTCTTTTTTACAGGAAATACTCACTGTCTCACTGAATCAGTACATTTCATACCTCCTGCAGCCTTTTGTTGTCACGCAGTTTAGTTCAAAGTGGATGTCGCTGACCTGCAGTCCTGCACACACTAATCACTGAGAGATGATCTAACATTCTATCTAATGAATATATTCATTCATTCATTCATGAGTTTAAGCCACAAATGCTGCACCATTTCCTGCGGCTGGTGAAAAAGCATTTGGTCTCTGTTTTTCCTCTGGGCTAAGATGATAAATATTAATGTTATGTTCCTCGCCAACCGTCATAATCCAGCAACGCAACCAAAAGGCAATAAATCACGCTGTTTAGGTCACTTAGCTTCCAGGAAAACCAGTTATCGACTCCCACCGGCTTGATTGCCAGTCTGTCTGTCTGTCCTTTGTTCATCACAGCTGGTCAGTTTGCTCTTTTGGTAATTGGCTCATGATTTGGGACCAGGACCTCCGACCCGCTGAATGGGGCGCAGAAAAGAGAAGGTGAACTTGTTTGGAAGTCTGCCCGCCTGCATATCGCTATATTGCATAAAGGCTTTAAACAAATATGAGAGGCAAAAGAGGAATTTCATGTCACCAGATTTATAATCTCACTGATGGTGAATGCACAGAGGAAATGTTAAACTGACAGATTTGTGATTAACTATAAGATGGCATTAAAGTTTGTGATACATAAATTATCTCAGCCTGGCAGCAACTGTTAAACTATAACTAGTGTCTGTCTACACAGACTGTTGGGGCACATAAATCAGATCTGAAATATATCCCAGCAGATTCAGGTTTAAGAATTGGGTGCATCGCTGCCAAACAGCATCAGCTCTACATTTTATAGCTGCTCTTTGCAGTTGTTTCGTGTGTTTTAATACAATTATGGTGCCGGCACCAAAATCAGTGTTTCCTTGGGAGCATTTCTGTTCTGTACAGAAAATATTTAAAGGTATAAGTGTGAAGTGCAGTCTAACATTTAATGTTCCTTATGAAGCATGCACACGCTTTAGAAAGCCAAGAGATCAGCCACCTTATTGTTAGTTCTCCGTTTATTATTCATCCTTGACAATCAGCTTGCTGTGAGGGCATGCTGTTCAAAGAAAAAAAGTAATTCCCCCTAAAAATACAAAATGAAACAGCAGAAAACTGAGTAAGTTTAAATATTAAAATATTATTCTACAGTATTGGGTTTAGAAAATGTCAGAAATAAAAGGTTGTTTGAAGAAATGATAGACAGGAATCTCTGAATGAGGCATGACTGCAGATGTTTGAAAATGACTCTCTCTCTCTCTCTATCTCATTTAAAGTCAATCTAGCTCACCCAACCATAGATGTCCCTCTCTCTCTCCCTCAAACAAAATGATCGGAACAGTTCTCTTTCTTTAAGCGTGAGCAGATACGTCCTACAAGCAAAGGGCACATTCGACAACAAGAGATGGAAACAAAAGCGACAACTAACTGCATTTGACAATCGTTGTCCTTGACACAAAACAGCGTGGGTCAGCAGGCCTGTTGATGTATAACTGGAGTCAGCTGGAAGGACCGAGGTTACTCCCAGCGCTGTTGGGAAACACATCTAAGCAAGCTCTTTATCACCTCCAGGCAAATGCAGCAGTAAGCTGCAGTCTCCAAAAGTCAAACGAACAAGTGCACAAACGACAGTTCGTCTTCCTGAGCCCATCTAGAAGGAGTTTGTGCAAAGATGTGACAAACCCATATGGATTTTATTTTGTTTGATTAAATTAAAAGCGACATGTTACGTTCTTGGATTTATGGCCGCTTGACGCTTATTGTTTGGAAGTGCCAGAGTTCCATTTTTCCTTAGAAAACAATAATGTTTTTAACTCTTTTTTAGTTGTGAACCAGAGGTTAAACAGCCGGTAATTAGCACTGTAGGGTGATGAACTCATCTATCAGTGATAGATATCAGACAGGCCTCCAGACGGGCCACACAGATGGGTTTGGGTAATTTGGCCCAGTCCTGAAATTGTTAGTAGCATCCATAAACCACAATGAGGACACTTGTTATGACGCTAAAGTCGCACTGACATCCTAAAATCCAGCTCTGACTCTCATCAATTTTACATCCGTGAGCTATCAGACACAAAAATGGAATCCTGTTAGTTTGTAATCAATCATTTAATGAACAGCTAACTGCGTTCAACAAGTAGAGGCAGTGTGGCTGACAGGCAGGATCATTATTTTTTCTGTCTTCCGGTGGCAATCCTGCTGTTTATATTGGTGTATAAAAATATGAAAGCGTTATGGAGACTATCCAAACAAAGCATGGTTAAAATACTTCTCCACTTTTACTGTGGGAAACTCTCCCTGGCTACTGTGTGTGTGTTTTAGTCAAGCCAATATTGACCTTTCATAAGAAACAGGATATGTTCCAGTCTGATGTCTGATATGAGCAATAACCAGATTACACCCCTGTCACTAATTCAAATCCCGCCATTGCCAGTAATCAGATGACTACCATTGTTACTTGCTTGTATCTCAACAAACTGACATCATTGTTTTGTTCACCCTATTAAGTCACTTGTTTAAGTTTTTTATTTTTTGTACTTTTTCTCTGTCTCCATCTACTCCCGAAATTCCGATGATATAAGAATGAAAAAGGGAAGTGGTTTCACAACAGGACATTTATTTGTCATAAAAAGTAGTTAAAAATAGCAGACATGTAGTTTCATGCAACTACACTGTACATCTGTTAGGCTTTTGTTTAACACAAATGCTTTGTTCCATCAGATCTTTATTATTTTCCGGACTCATGCATATTAAAACAATAAATGTGTTCTTATAATCACAAATAATAAGATTAGATAAGACCATTTCCCGACAAACTGGGGGAAGGATGTTTCCTCTTGTGTCCACACTTCAATCTGCCTTTGTTTTCTAAACATACTCTGTAATGGAGCTCACCTGGTGGTTGAGCTGCAGATGCTGCTCTGTTTCACTCATCTACTTCTTGAGCACCTTATACGGGCGGCCAATCAAGAACATTTACATTTTTTGGCCTGTTATAATCCAGATTTTAAGTACCGGTAAAATCAGACTTTAGAGCTTTTTGAAAAATACTTCAAGACAACGCTGGCAAAAAAAGTAATTTTTCACATTACGCAATGTCAGATTAGTTTTATATGATTTATAAAGTTGCACTTTTTGCTGTTATAACTAATTTTTTTTTTACAAAGCAACTCAGCTCAGTTTTCAGTTAATTTCATTTTCTTTTCTAATTGTATTTTCTATGGTGAGAACCAGGTAGCTCGGCGTTAAATCCACTTGCAGTGGTGATGGGGCTCAGCAGATCAGGCACCATGTAATTAAGTGTTGTGATGACATTTTCCAGCTGGAGCCATGGCTTTATTGAGTCGAACCCAATGTGATCCACTGATTTCCCCTCAGACGTCCCATAAAATTCAAAATGTATTTTCGCACATTAGTTTAATTTCGTGGAGTCTTTTTAAGTACATTTGAAAATCTCAAGGTTCACTTAAAAAAAATGATCTGAGCTGCTGGGAATGTAAGCTCAGCAGAACAGATATCCCTGCACACACACACGCACACACACACACACACACACACACGTGTCGCGAGCAGGGCTTGATGGGCTTGTCGTCTGCCTCATCATTCAGATTTCTCTTTGTGAATAATAAATATTGGATTAGAACATGAAAAAAACCCTTCTTCTTCTTCTTCCCTAAGACTTTGGTAGACCTGTCCCATGCATCAAAACACTTTATATACAGCTGTGTTGTAAGAGGAATTTCTCAAACTCCGTTTCAAGTTTTAAAATGACCTCATTTAGACGTGGGTGTGAGACAAAAAGAATCTCATACAAAGATAAGATCGGGTCATAAATGTTAATATTGACACTTGGGATTGGTTTTGTATGCTGAGTTTAGGATCCGGAGCGATCATGTTTTGGATGCTCACTAAATGCTGTCCCCTCTCTGCTCCCTCTCTGTGGCTCCAGACTGCTCAGACCGTCCTGGTGGTGGTGGTGGTCTTCTGCCTTTCCTGGCTCCCTCATCACATCGTCCACCTGTGGGTGGAGTTTGGGACCTTCCCGCTGAACCAGGCTTCCTTTTTGCTCCGGGTGGCTGCCCACTGCCTGGCGTACAGCAACTCATCCGTCAACCCGGTTATCTACGCCTTCCTGTCGGAGAACTTCAGGAAGGCGTACAAACAAGTGTTCAAATGTCAGATCGCAACCGACGGCTACCCGCTCAATGACATCAAGGAGATTCGCAGCAAAGCGGACGCGCCGCCCTCCACTAACTGCACCAACGTTTGATTGCCAGTATGTGGAAGGTGACATGAAAAGTAACTATGGCAACTGTCATTGAGACTGTAAAGCTATGGCGGCAGAGCCATCACACGTGAGTGGGTGTGTGGACATTTGGGTGCTGGTGAGTGTGGTTGCTTTGATAAGCGCTGTTCGTTATATTCAGACTAGAGGACACAAAGGAATTCATGGCTGCCTGATATTATTGCTTCATCTCTTATTCGCGCTCTTCTTTTTTTTTTATAATTAAAACCTGTGGTTTCTCAAAATCAGGAAGGAACTTCTGCCTGAAGCGATCTCATTTATTTGATCAATGTTATTTTTGCACGTCAATGTTTATTTACAACCAATAGGAGCAGGAATATGATGAAGATGAGGATCAATAAAACTCAGCATAGAGCAGCATCGACCACATCTTTCCAGGAATTTCTTCATGCATTTATATTTCTAGCGTTTTCTTATTTTCTCTCTGTAAAGTAGGCCGATCACTATGGCAACCTTGTCAGTCCTTTTTGTTAAAGTTACACAGCTGCTTCTCCAGCGATCACAGGAGGCGCTGCATTAATTGATTCCGCTGACCCAAGCATTTTAATGAAATCCTGTGACGTGGGAGGCCCCATTATCTTTCTCCTTGCATTGTGTGCACGATTCGGATTCTAGAGCAGGTCTTCAGTCTGTGGGGACTCCTGTTCCAGTGTGAGGACATCAACAATCATTCAGGATTATAACCCCCCCCCGGTGTGTTAATCCGAGCCCAGTTCTACATATGTAGTGGATTTATTTGATATGTATTCTGTCTGTAGTATCCGAGGTTGTTGTTACCATGGAGAAAAACCCTGCAGCGGCTGTGTTCTTCTGTTTGGCTGTCAGACTGTGCTGCCCTTAGAATCCACTGTATCTATTCACCAGGTGATCCTCAGGCAGTGGCAACTTTTGTACAGACCAGTTCAGAAAACATAGTGGCAAATTTGACTTGCTTCTGCGTTTTTTGCTTTTGTTTTTTACTTAAAATGAGCTCTCCTTTAATTTAATGGAAACTGTCGAAGAGCAGAATTAATGCTGGCCTTACTCACGGACGGATCTCAGTGAAACTGCCCCATGATGTGCAACATGATGTGCAGCATGCGTAATCACATGTGCATGTCGAAGCCTGACTTTATTTGGCTGGCTATATGTTAAGATGTCTCAGCTGTTGCGTTGTGCTGAATGATTTAGCCAGGCTGTTGGACATATGAAACTTTACTTTTCATCCTTTCTAGCAGCGATTCTTCTCAGCACCAAAACAGTCTGCCATGAAAAAAAGGACCATGATGTTGCATGTTGCACGTGTGTGATGTACCAAGCCTCCACACAGCAGCTTATCACGGTATGAAGAAGGAAACCATTCCAATAACTAAAGAATAACAGACTTTTACCTCTTCCAAAACTATGAAGGCCACATCTTTATGCGGGACTTGGAGGAATCTCTTGCATCCTTCGCTCCGTTTATATCTGTAAAGGGCCACAAGTTAAGTCCAGCGTGGACTTGCAGTTTGACAGAGGAGAGCGAGCCGGCAGGATTGTGCTGCAAGCAGCGGAGGAAATAATCAGCATCATCAGCACACTGGTGATGCTCCCTGTCAGCGAGGATTATTTCCAGCGATCAGAAGCGGTGCAGCTGATTACTCTGCTCGCTATAGCACCGACTCCACAGACGGTGATATTCCTTCCTGTCTGCAGAGCTGGGTTTTTTTCATTCCGCAGGCGTCTGAATCAGGAGACAGAATGAACTTCGGATGCCGATGTGAAAACACCAACGCGAAGAGCACATCAACAAATTATTTTTTTGAATATCCTGCTAGAATACAGCTTATGAATTACAGTGTACTATTATTTTGTTCTCACATAATTAATTAATTACAGTATGCCTATGTAAATGCAAAAAACAGAAACAACAAAAACAATAAATGACCTACACAAAAGGAAGGATTTAAAGTCATGCACTTGTCAGCTTGAAGACTGAATTGAATGTGGATCCATGCTTTGGTGTTTTGGAGATTTATTTTTATACTCTAATTTCCTGTTCTCAAGTTTTCCCTATGGTTCTGTACATTAACAAAAAAATTGGAATGCAAAGGTAAGCATACACCAAGCATGGCGTTGGGCGACACAGCTTATTGCTAGAGAAAAACATTGATATTCTTACTGGTCCTCCTCTCCATAATCTGTTACAACAGACATAACATTGAAAGACGCTAAAAGAATTCAACAGTTTAAGCGGTTAAATGGCCGAGATTGTCTCCAAAGCATAAGCAATAAAAAACTACTTACCGGTATCTAGTCTACCTTATCGACTTCTCTTGTTTCACCGCTACTCACTATTAGTTCATACAGTGGTTTCATTTGTACCAGGGGTAACCATTCTGACCATCACTCACACATCAGCAGCACAGCATTTACCAACAATTCATTGCTGGTTTGTTGTGATACTCAAAAATAGAAAAATACTGTTCAGTTCTTGAGAGACTTCATTTGCCTGATACTGTTTATGCAGCTCTTCAGCGCTTCGTGTTTTGCTTCAGTTTTCTCTGAGTGTGTTTCAGCAATTGCTTCCTGCACTTCTAGCTGCGCTGTTTAAATCAAAACACTTCAATGGAGAACATAAAGGAGAAGAAAAAAAAAGATCAATGTCTTGTCTGTTTAATGTTTCTGTGCTTGAAATGAAAATACGAGCCCAGCGACTCCTCTCTGAAGAGCTCGATATGTGGATGCGATTTTGAAATATGTGTTCTTGCATTTGATTATGTCTTTGTGCATATATTATAACGATATTAAATTTTGTGGCAATTCCTTGCAGAAAACCTTTTTTTTTCCCCTACCATACACAAAACCCAATTTTCATTGTTTAAATTCTTTCTCAGATCTGAAAGTCATCTAAAAACGTATTCTTTGTATTTCCTGGATGCCTTCATGTCTATAAAAGAGTTATATGAACAAAACACTTCATATAACTCTCACCATAACAGTGAGTTGTGACTAAAAGACAGGCTCCCATTAGGTTGTTGTCAGAGATTAGTTTTGTCGATGGAGCACATTTCCTGGCATACAGTCATCTCAGTGGTCCTTGAGAGGTCTTTGGAAACAGCCTGTATTCCCATTATGTCCTGTGCTGTAAATATCTAGTAAGAAGGGCCATTTTCCATCTCAGCTATATTTAATAAAGGGACATATCAGATGCAGCAAATTGCTTTAGAAGGAGAAACAGTAGTTGTGCCCAGCTCTGCTGAAGTTACTCAAGGGATATGTAGGTAGTGACATAAACCGGGTCCAGGGGAATAAAGGAATCTGTTGCTCAAACCTTTAAAATTGGAAATGAGTTTCCAGGAAGCGTCAAAACAAAATCTTGCAACTATTCTCACGATCCGTTTTTTATCACTGTGAGAAAGTCAGAGATGGCTGTGCCGTTTAACCGCAGGGCATGTCGGCAAAAAACATTATGCCGCTGTTTTCGGATCTGCCTTGGACCAAATCAAGTAAAGATCATGTGGTTCCTCGACCCTTGACTGCGCTGCTGTATCCGGAATCATGCTTTTGTCATCAACAGTCTGAACAAAAATATACATTTCCCACAATAGTGGCTCTGGAGCTATTTTTCATGTGGGTAGAACACCTTATCGTCCATAGGTAAAATAAATTCATGAATGATTAAATGCTGTGTTGTATGTGGTGAGCCAATAGATATCCCTCCCTTCATTATATACAGTTTTAATCTGATCAGATCCAGATCCAATTATACACAGTTAAAGATCCCATATTATACTCTTTTCACCTGGATCTCAGGTATTAAAGACAGAACTAGGGAATGCAGGGCGACACATAGAACAGGAGAGCCGGAAATCACTGAGGAAACAGAGAGGATGTTCTGGCAGAGAACTGTCCAGAGAGGCGGGTCCAAAGAGGCAGGAGCTGATTGGGTGAGATGTGGAACAGGTTCAGTTCAACGATGCCGCCGCAGCTGTGCAGGGGCAGAAATCAACCTGCAGCAAAGGTCACCATAGCAACCCTGACTAATGGAGTTTAATGTTAAAATGTAAGATTTATTCCTGATCTCATTCTGGATCAGACCCAGAAGACATTTTGCGTGATAGTGCAGATCGGACCCATTTATGACTGTGATTTTTGGAGAGTGAATTGAATGTATATTTTCCAAGATATGATTTTTTGAAAAGTCCTCCATTATAAGTACAGTAAATGGGAATTTTTGTTTTCCGACAGTATCCGCAATCCAGATCCGATCCATATGAAATTTGGTGGTGAGATAGAGGGCCCCACCCTACATGACTGTATCAAATTCCATAAACATTGGTCAATAATCATCCATTGATTGCAATTGTACTGAAAATTGCAATGTGATCCAGAATCCAGGGTCTCTTGTGGATCATCATCGAAATGTAATCATATGTTCCTGGTAAGATTCCAAACTATTTCTGAAAATTTCATCTAGATCCATCCAGAACGTTTTGCGTTATCTTGCTAACAGACAGACAAACAAAAAGTCAAAACAACACCGGCAAAAGCGTTTTACCCCCTCCTTGGTAGAGGTCAAAAGCTTGATTAGAGGTGTGGATTCAAAAAAGTAGAGGAAGATTGTCCCTAAAAGGCCTGTGATTTGATTTATTTATTGAGCTTGTTTGCCTCTTGACTGCATCTCTGTCCTCAGAAGGATGCAAAAGCAAGTTAAAGGTACACCGGGATATATTTGATGGGTCACGCTCTTCTGCTGCCTTCCATTTGTGTGCACTCAGAAAAACTGATGAAATCAATAGTTTGATGTAAAACGCAGTTCTGAGAGGCGTTTCTCAATCATCTCGGGCATCAGTCAGGAAAACATTTTCTTCTCTTCTCAATGCACATTTAGAACTCAGTGAGGCGAGTAGCGGTCTGACATCTGCACAGTGGGTAATCAAGCATGGGAACTAGTGAACGTGAGAGAAATGTAATCAAACCAATGCAAGGTGCATCTCTGTTGACCGAGCCTGAGTTATATCTGGACACATCCCTTTCATCATTAGTCACTGTGCTTGTCTCAGGTTGTAGACTGGCTCACACTGACCCGGTTCTAAGACCAAACAGCAACATAGGAAAATACTATTTGTTTTTCTTCTATTTATTTCAGGTTTTATGAATGACCTCCTGTAGTCACACGATTGATGTTGAATTACTTGCCTAGGATCTGTGTGACTGCAATCACTTATTCTATTATTGCTATTTCTCCAGTAACCTAAAAACAACAGAGCTGGTAGCGGCTGCAGCTGCAGACTCCTATTTGCATGATTTGTGTCTATTCAGATGTTAAAACAACAACAACAACCTTCAACGATGTTCAGACATGACTGTCTCTCGAGGTTGGGACACATGATTTAGATTTCACCTGGAGGTATTACAGCTTTGGTGAATATAGACAAGACAATTTCCTCTACCAATTAGATCAGGGGTGTCAAACTCATTTTCTCCGAGGGCCACATCAGCATTATGGTTGCCCTCAAAGGGCCAGTTGTAAATGTAACTAAATGTAATGTAATGTAAATAAAATGTAACTACTCCTTAACATGCTGCTAAATAACTGTATTTACTACTACATACTTAATTAAATTATAAATATTACATATGCAATTGCATAGTTCTAAAAATATATCGATACCTTACTGCTGTAAAAATATCCACCGAGGTTATGTAATCGCCGGCGTCTGTCTGTAATTTGTTCTTCAATATCTCCATTGATTATTGACCGATATTTAGGGAATTTAACACAGTCATGTAGGGTGGAGGTCTCTATCTTACCACTGAATATCATCTGGGTCGGATCCAGAATGGAGTCAGCAACAAATATTTAATTTTAACATTAAAACCCCATTTACAGATTAAAAATCAGTTACAAATACACATAAACTCTGATTCACTTTTCAGCATTTTACAAAAACAAATGTCTGCACAAAGCTCTTGCGGGCCACAAAAAATGACGTGGCGGGCCACATTGGCCCCCAGACCTTGAGTTTGACACATATGAATTAGATGGTGGTTGGTTTGCTTCATTTTTCTCACGGGATCATACAAAAAAAAAATAAAGTTTGTTGAGACTCTCTCTGTGAGTAACCCAGTAAGGAACAGGTCCAGGACTTTTAAAAATGTTCTTAAAGGTCCTATACAGGGGGTCGTCGACTTACAATCACAATTGGTTCCAAGGGATCGATCGTAAGATGATTTGGATGTAAGTCGGCCCATGTTAAATTACCGTAAGTATATTATGCTGCATCATGATTCTGTAAATGAGGAATAGAAAGAAACAATTTCCTCTCGGTAGACATCGTGGGTGAGACCGCAGAAACTATCGTACACTAGAGTCGCTCGCTCGCTTTCCCGCATGTCGTAAAAACACCTCATAGACAGACAAAAAAACAACAGACAAGTACAGTCAAATAGACAAACAGTCACCAGTCGCATTGGTTGTAAGTGGACGACCCCTGAAATGCAATATATATTATGGCTTTCCAACTAAAACACATGTATCTGGCCCATCTTAATACATAAAAAAACAGCTAGAAGGAAATGCTACAGGCGAGTTTGTCCCCACAGACCAACATACAGAATGGAGCAAAGTGCTGCAAGTCCAAGCCACACCCATTAACAGTAAGGGGCGTGTCTCGTCTGAACTCATTTACACTTTAAGGCACACAAAGATCAAACAGCTCACTGAGAGCTGAGCTATGATCCAGGTGGAGCTTCAGGTAAGCAACAACAGACATATTTTGGGGACTTCGGGGCCTTAAATAAAACTTAATAAGGCAATAATAATGGACAGTTTTCACAAATCTTTATGAACCTTGGTATAAGGGTTAGACGTGTAGATGAACTTTAAAATCGACTGTAGATAAATGAGCAGATTCTGAATTATGTTTTCTATTTTTTTGACCACAAAATCTTGAAGGAAGACAAATGGGCAAAAGTGGAATTTTAAACATGATTTTCACTTTCTTTCACATTCCTGGTCCAATTATTTTGATGGAGCAGAGGTCTATGCTGCAGGGCCATGGCAGAGATATGCACATTGCAGATCCTACTGAATGAAGCCACTTTAAACACAGCATGTGTTTGCATCTTATTGTCTGCTGCGTTCTTTGCTCATGCCTAACAGCTCTGCTGTCTCTCTACAGAGCAGATGGCCAGATTGTGAAGTTTGTGTTCAAGCAACCGTTTCTCACAGTTATTATAGTTGTAGTTAGTGCAAACCGTGCAGGTTGGCAGGACCCGCAACCATATACAGGATAATCCACATTAAAGGCAAAATGCCAACTTATATTTGATTATTTTCATACTTCTGCAAACCAGAATGGGAAAATTTGAAATAGCATTTTCTACCTATAACGCATTGCTGTCCGGAACAAAGTGGAAAACCAGTGACCATAGCTGCACGCACATTCCCAAAAAAGTATTATGCAAACATCGTGCTTCTCCATCAGGAGAGCAGAGGCCGACTCGCTTATGCCAAAAAAGACCAACTATGTTCCATGGCGAAAGATGACCATGCATGACAGCCTGAGGGGTGAAGATACATTTGTGGTGAAGCAGTTACCTTTAAATTCCTCTCTTCACAGTATGAAGACTGATGCTACTTGTAACCTAGAGTGTATCTATGAGAGCAGGCTGCAGCCACAAAGACAACAATCAGGCAGAGTAAATTTCACAGACGAAGGACCAGAACTATTATTAAAAATAAGATAAGTTGTTAAATCCGCTGTTTGAGATGATGTCACGATAGCAATGCAATGCTGATGTGTGAAAGCACATTAACTTCTTTATATTCAAGTCAGTTTTCTCACTCGTTTTATGGGCTCCTGATGATTGGCTCAATCCCCCCCCCCCCCCCCCCCCCCCCCCCACTGCTTACACATCAATGATGTTCCTGAGTGGGTTCAGCCACTGTAGCATCTACAGGCCCTCAGGCAGGAATATTAAATAACTGTTAATGCCTGAACCAAGAGCAAATACCTTTCATCACGTCTTCACCAATGTGATGACTTTCACAGACGCCTTAATCTGCTACTAAGACCTCAGCAGTCGTTCAGTGATGCTTATATCTAAAGGTTCTATGGGCTAACCTTTAGAACTATGTGTCTGGTATAGCAGCTCTTCTCAAGTTGCCCGAGGCATGTTTGGATTTCACCACAGGGTGTCTGACTGCCGTTTCACTTCAGTGCCTCCATCTGTTTGCATCTGTGTAGCCAATGCTAATAATGCCTCTGGAGGACAATACTCAAGACGACCGGCGATCAAACCACTATGACATGCTCAGTGTGAGCCACCCACAAAAAAAGACGCCTACCTCATCTATCGAGACTGATTGTAATTCATTCATTCCTACGTGAAACAAAGGCATCCTAAATCCATATTTGAGCACAGCGGTGAATGGCAGACTGTGGCTATGCTTTCCCCTCATCGCTGTGCTGGAGCTTCCCCTGTGAAACCACACAGGTGTCAGCTGCTGACTTCCCGTCACCGTTTCACATTCAAGCATTGCTCTCTCGAACTGCAGCTGAATATCTTGCTGTCACCGCGCAGATTCACACTCGTTATGATATGATGAACACCAAATGTCATGTGTGCAAACAAGCAAGACAAAACAAACAACTCAACGTCTCCGACGGTGAGTGCACTTCAGCAAAGACCGAGTTCGTCTAAGTTGTTCATGTTAATTATAATTCTTTTTAATTGCACATCTGAGAAGCTCTCGAAAGCTTGATTATTTAAATATGCAAAACACCCCAAATGTCAAAGAGCAGCTCCCCTTTGCATGGAAGGCTGTAACCATGGAAATGAAAGTGAAAAATATAAAAGGATGGAATTTCTTAAGCAGGAATTTGCACCATTTCAGTGCTTGGCTGATGCAGTAGAGTGTTTTATACAAATATATACAATATGAGATGTGTTCCGGAAACAAAATCCACCCTCAGAACGGGCCTAAGTTCACTCTTTTGATAAGGAAACAATGGAAAAATAAGAACAAAGCCCATGAATTGCAAAAGGTGCATCCTCATCTCATCTGTGGAGGAGATAGAGTAGGGAAATAAACAGGTCAGACAAGGTTACTGCTTTCCTTTGCTAAAAAATAAAATTGATTTTAACAATGGGAAACTGGTGCTTTTATTAGAAGAATAAACGTATAGCAAGTATATACATGCAACATTCAGGTTCTTCTACATAATACTGATGTTTTCCCTTTTGAATTTCCTCACCATATTAGAAATTAAACTATGAAAACAACATTACAACTATAAAAGCAATCAGAGTGCGCGAACCTCCGCCTAGCAGCTCATTCCCCTCCGAGTTGGATTTACACCGTCCACATCTGGTTCATCATCAAAAAGGTTCTAAATTCTTCTTGGTATTTGATTCATACACCAAACATGGAAAGTAAAATTGAATTGGACTTGATGTGTATTTTTTAATATTTTGGTGATGATCCAGATCACCATGTGGATGTGTAGATCCAATTACGAGTGGAATGAGCTGCTCTCAGAGTGCTTTTCTTTTTGTTTTTTGGAATCCAGACGGGTATCTGGATCACTCTCAAAATTTAATGGGCTCTAAGTTAGACCAATACCCATCTTCAGATCCGTTTTCATCAAGATCCACACAGACGTTTTTTTTGTAACCCTGCTATTAGTCAGACAAACACCGTCGAAAACATAACCTCCTTGGCAGAGGTAATTATACAATAACACAAGAACTGAAAGAGTTACAGGATCAACACATGCATGAAAATTTAATCAGGAATAATTAACTCAACTAATGATTAATTGGGTCTGAACCTAAATAAATTCAGACTAATCAACAATCTAGATCTTCGTATGTTGCAGTCTTTCAGTGTTAATTTTCTACTGTAGGAACAAACATGAACCTAATTCAGTTCGTGTTGTTCCTGTGATAGACGATGCACTGCATTGTTCATGGTTGGCTTACATCAAAACAATATCACATAATATAACCTTAGAATGCAGGAAAAGAAAGACAATACAGTAGTCACAGAAAAATCAGCAGGATTTTTATCCTGTCATTTTCTTTTCCAGCACAGAGCAGCACTTCAGATGTAACAGTTATTCCAGCATTATTCCATTTGTTCAAGAGCATTTAGGAAACGAATTTCTTACAAAAACACAAAACATTTTAGTTCTCAATTTAAGTCGGAAAAACTATCTGATACCATCACGAATCAACAGGTAACAAAAAATGTACAAATCAATAAAGTAGATCTGATATACAGAATAAAACAGTGAAATGAGATATTTCAAGAGTGCACATACTGCAGGAAGTCCAGCATACCAGTAAAATACATGCAGTCGTACATTTTTACAGCATATTTGATCTTTGTTCAATTACAGTTTATCTGTACCGGTAGTTACGGTACTAGTTAGGATCTGAAGTTCATCTAGAGCGTTTTAGTTACACATCACATCCGTATTCACAAGTCTCTGACAAATGTGCATTGCCTAGAATCAACGTCACAATGACCATACACACTATATAAAAAATAATCATGAAAATGAAATGCATCCCTGCATGGCAAGACTAGGAAGTTATATCACTTTGAAGAAATGTATCTCAACATATAAAACTATACAAGTATAAACAGTTTTCCAATGTCAGTCAAGTACTGTCGGTGTTATTTAAATGTTTCTAAAATGGCATTGCAAAATTAGCATTACCTCCATTCTAGCTCTTCTTTATGTACCTGAACGTTAAGACAGTGTGTGTGTGTGAAACAAACACAAACATGATTCAAGTAAATCTAAAAACTACGGTTTGCCTTCACCCACAAAAGTACACTGGACTGGTGAGGAGCGTCGGTGTTCGTTCATGATGCAAAGTCTAATGCTGATGTGAGTTGACGGAGAGATACAAAAACAAATACCTTGTATGTGTTCAGATGCTTCACACACATCCACAGCTACACAACTAATCATTCAAACAATCAACACACCATCTAAAGGGGAACCCAGGACGGGAGTCACCGTCAGAAACCGGGGGAACGTTCCTGAGTTCGTGTTGAACAGTGAAACTTGAAGAACCTTCCTCAAAGCTTACGTGATGTACGGGACGGACAATCCAAAGACATAAAGCCTTTGACCACAGAGGCATTGAAATGTAGCAACACACAACTTTATCCTATCAGAGCTCATTGAACAAACATGAGTGGTTCTCTCTGTGTTAGTGTGTCATCATTTCTACACATATTATTCAAGTTTTTTAAGTACAATAATACATAGAAATGTATTTCTTAAAGGGTCAGCCATTACCAATGTTCAGTGTCATTATTATTATAAATTCAAATAATTCTGAATTAACTGACCGTTCGAATTAAGATCTTAGCTTACCATTACTACAAGCAGCACTACTGGTTTCATTATTAATATGTTTTTAATCATTAATTAGTGCTAGGACACACGTGACCAAAGGTTTAGTGAGATCATTGTTGCAGTCATGATCACGCTCTAAAACTCCAGCTCCTCTGAAAGGGCTGGAGGGGTTTCTTGAAACTGAAGAACATGAGAGAAGGTTTGAGTCGTTGAGTTTTCTCAGGTTTGACAGCAGCTTTACTTTCCTCAGTGGGGAAACGTTTGTGATAGACTTCTGGGTACGACCTCTGGAACTGAAAGAAGGGAAAGCAAAAGGATGTAGACATGAGCCACTGTCTCCCTGACCGACTATATTGATGCTTCTCATTAGAATGCGTCGCACCTGTTTAAGTCTTTTCCTCTTGTCTTTAGCGGGGAGCTCTTTGTCTGCGATCAGACCTTCCAGCAGCTCATTCAGGGGGATCTGGGTTCCAATCACCTTCTGCTCCTCACATTCCACCCTGTAGATCTGTTTGCAAACAACTGGAGATGCACTGAAGTCTGCATCTGATCCTGCATATTTGATCTGACAGAAGACACAAAGGACATGCTGGTTTAACGCATATAATATCTGACCTGACAATTAAACAATGAATGGATTAGACAATTAAAAATAGGAAAACCAACATTGATTTATTGTTTGTGGTTGGGAACTGTAACTATGGGTAAAACAACAATGTGTGTGTGTTGACAAGGTTTGGTTTAGGCTCAGTGTCAGATGAGAGAGAGTGTGTACAAAGTGTTCATTGTGTGTTTGTGTTGCAGTCATGTGCCGTGCCTAAAGAGAGAGCTGAGGAAAACGGCTACAAGCTGGAAAACCTGCGTGCACCGAATGAGCAGAAAAGACACATGGATGTCAAAATCAAGTTTCGTGTCAAATCCAAATCAATCATGGTCATCGGAGTGAGAGAACCCACTGTTGTAGCAGTGCCCCCCCCCCCCCCCCCAGACGGATGGACACACAGGCGGACATTCTGATCCACTGTTATCTTTATATAAAAATAGAGTGTAGGACATTATCATGTACAAACAATGTCCCTTACTTATGTGTCTTACTGCCAAAGTCACAGTGTCTGATCACAGTACAGCAGAATTCTACAGGTGCCTGAAGGGTTTTGTTTTAAAAGTTAGAAATATAATCCATCTCTCAGGGGCATTAGGTTGTCAAGGAGGGTTACTGTTTTAAAATCATGTTTTCAGACCCCCTCACAGCGAGGGATGTGGAAGCTTTCATGTCTGCTGATAAGACTGAACAATGAAATCAATCAGGTCTGCGTCTCCAGGACAAACAACGTAGATCAGAGATTGTCAGCAGAGATTTATGTTGGGTAGCAGAAAGTGTATTCTATGATAACAAAGTCCCTGTCAAACAGTGTGTGAGTTTAACACACTTGCAGGAATATTCATGCAGAATAAAAATAAAGTTATTCAAATATGGCAGCGAAGCTTATCGTAATGAAAAAGCTTGTGGTAGACATAAAGACACTCCGAGTCCGCTGTCTGTGTCCACTGTTGTCATCTTAAATGCGCAGTTTTTCACTTCTGCAGCCTTTACAGCTCGTTGTACAACTCCCTACAGCTTTAATTCAAGATTCAAGAAGCTTATTATATCATATACACAGAAACCTGAGCAATGAAAATCTTCCTTTGTGAGTTCCCTATGCAAACTATTTACACTGCAAACAAAGATAGTAATTTAATATTGCACCAAAATAAGTAAACAATGACGGAACTAAATTGTACCTGGATTAAATATTAACGTTGTGCAAGTGTGCATGGATGTGTACATCAGTGAGAGTCAGTGGTTCAGGAGCCTGATGCGTGAGGATGAAAACTCTTCCTGAGTCTGGTTGTTTTTGTCCTCCTGCTCCTGTAGCGCCTCCATGACGGCAGGGCCGTGAGCAATGTGTGTTGTGGGTGTGTCCTTGATGATATTGTGTGCCCTCTTTGTGACCCGGGTGTATTTCTGTTGTTTCCCATCAGGCAGATGTGACATGGAGGCATTCACTCCACACACAGTCTGCGCAGATTAATTATTATCCGCTGAGCTGGAGTTGATTGCATTTTGTTGCTGAAAGGTTACACTGAATAAAGAAGCTGACCCTGAAGCAGAAAGTACTAAAAGTGCAAGGGGATAAAATCTCTGGACTGGATGAGACGCCAGCTCATCGCAGGGCCATGTGAAAAACAAGCACACACACACACACACACACACACACACTTACGGACAATTTGGTGTGACCAATTCACCTAAGCTGCATGTTTTTGGTGGTGGGAGGAAGCAGGAGAATCTGGAGAGAACCCAAGCAGACACGGGGAGAACATGCAAACTCTGCACAGAACGGAATCGAATCTGGAACCTTCTTGCTGTTAGGCAACAGCGCCACCCACTGCCCTCAACAAAAACACATTAACATTGACGTTTTAACTAATTTCGTGTAATTGCTGTCACCAGCTAGAGCTTCTCATATAATAGTGCTCTGTCCTTGTTCCTGGCTTCAATCACACATCTCTTTTTTTAAATGGGGCAAATACCAAGAGCTAACTTTGCCAGATGTGACTTCAACTAATCTGCAGGCTCTGAGAGCCTCAAACTACTGCAATGACTGATTCCCACTGAAATAATAAAGCTTGCATCATCTTGATTTTCTTGTGGATCTATTTGAAACTACCACATTTTTGCAATTTGTGCTGGGCAGGAGGCAGCAGATGTGGCAGATAATGGGTCCATGGGAGTGTGAGGCACAAAGAAGCGCCTGCACAAACCTGGTAAGAGACCCTCTCCAAGCTCACCAGTTCATACCTCTATGATTTACAACAGAAAACGTGCTACCTGAACTCTTTTTAGGTGGGATAGGTGTTCATCAACCTGACGGCGCAGCTTGGAAGGAACTTGGAGGATGGTGTTGTGGTGCTCCATCATGAAGGTCACGAGTTTGGTGGCAAGCAGCTCATCCAATTCCATCTCATCCACTGATCCCAGGACACAGTGGGAGAACATCTGCACCATCTGGACAGAGGCCATGACGACATTAATTAGAACTATAGTCTATACAGCACATGTGTGTAGGCGAGATGATGAACATCAGAAAATGTAAAAGCAAGTATCTGTAATGCACAAATATCATGAACAACCCATAGAATAAATGTGCTGCCCATCTTTCAGTTACTTTACTGGACAGCAATTTCTGTTAATGTACTTTAACGAAGGCTCTGTGTGTGTCCCTGCAATAATAGTTAGTGTATATTCTTCTACCCATTCATGAGTTTGTGCTTAATGTGAGGTGTTTATCTATAATATGTCAAATGTGTTGAGACTGGATCAGAGGCACATTAAACTACTTGTAGACAGAAGAACACAAACATAAAATGACACAAAGGACACTACAAGCCATCCATCTAATATGTAGGCGGGCTACAATTTCCCCTCCAACATGATCGCTGTTAACTGGTATTGGCCTCTGATCATAGGGCACAAGTTAATTAAACAAATCAAAGACATTAATTCTCTTCAGTGCAGTAAAGATCATCACACCGTCAAATTGGGGTTTTTTCTTTCTGGAGAAAACCGCTTATATTTAAAGACAACCCTTTTTTCAGAACTTTTTTGGGAGTTCTATCTCCCAAAACAGGGCTTTATCTAATCAGAAGAGAAATGCAGCAGAAACCATAGGCGCTGCTAGCCGAGGCGGAATTAGCCTCAATAAATAACATGAAGCAGCCAGGGCATGGTGTACCAAGTAAAATATTTTGATGTCAAATTCACATAGTAATGTTTGCAATGCTATTTACATATCATTACTCTAGTACTACCATTACTACAGTGCTACTCAATTAATTTTGAGTGAGGATGTGGAGGAGGAAGAGTCTCCATTAGACAAAGAGTCAGTGGTTAAATGAAACCGGTACTTCCAAATTCAGTGTTCTATATCTGTATATAATTAATTGCCAATAGAGAAAGCAGCAATTATATTTAAATTTACAATATCGTTTGTCTTTATATACTTTTGTGCAGCTCATTGTGTGGCTGTCAGTGGGTGGGAAGGACAGAGAACAGATGAGTGAAGTAGAAATGTGGAAACATCCCAAAAATAGTAAATTAATAGGCGGTGAAAATACCACAAAATAAATTAATGTGGGCAACTTTCCATCCCTGTAAATGTTACCCTGCAATCCTTTCATTTTTTATAGGCAAGATTTTCTGTAACAATATTTTCAACCAGCTTCTCTCTGCCCTGAGGCAAACATCTGTTTTTGTCGCCCTCCAAAAAGAATATAAAAACAGATAACAAAACATATCAAACAAAATGCAATTCTTTCCAGTTTTGTCATCTGTTAGGGAAGTGTACCAGTGTGCGGGTTGAAATGGAGTCATTGAGAGCAGGAAGGTGCGGGTTCTGGCAGACGCGGGCCATCAGACGCAGTAAAAGCTGGAGGCGTCTCCGGTTGGGCGGCGGCAGTAACAGACAACTGACTTGAAGCGCCTCGGTGGCTACCTCCTGCTCCTGCAGCAAACCTGCAGAGATGGGAAGAGAAAGCCGTCCTGCTCCTCAGGGAACACATACCACACCAATCTAAATGAACGGCAGCAGCTGTTTATCTGTAGCAGCGCAGGCGCAGTGGATCCATATGGCGAAGCACTCACTGAGGATGTTGACAAAGACCTCATATAGCTGGAAAGTCAGCAGGGGCTCCTTGAGTTTCTGAAAGTAATCTCCTACTGTCCTCAGAACATCCCTCTCGAAGCCCGGGTACACTGCCTGTTTGCTTTCATTGCCATTAGGCCCTGAGAAACAATGTATAAGACACATACGAATAACTCTGGTTAATTGTGGAGAAAAGCACCTTTAGCCCAACCTGGCACGTTTATGATTTATGTATATGCATGCACACACACACACACACACACTGTTTTCACGATGCTAAACAAAGTGAATTATTAACTGCCTGAGAAATGTGGCACCCACTCACAACATTATCATTAGAGAAATATGGTATATATATCTGCAGTTGGCAGTTGGAATCGTTTCATTAATGTCCGTCGGGCACTCGACTACTCGTACACATTGCAGCCCAAAAACAGAGTAACCAAAACCATAAGATGTGAACTTACAATTGGCGAGGCATTTCATAGCCGACACCACCCAATGCGGCATGTCCTCTGGAGATACAAAAGCAGACACTGTGGCTGAGTCATTATGTTCTTTCCAGCTGCAGCCAAACAATTTTCCTTCTTCTAATTGTGAGTCGCAGCACACCTGCTTTATGCTCCAAGATGACGACGCCCGTCTTATTGACGCTGAACACATTGTGAACAATGTGTTTGCCGTTCACGTGGGTTGGATTTAAGACTCCGTCCAGTGAAGCCAGGCCCAGGACTCTCTGCAAACTGAAACAACAGAGTAGGCATCAAACTATCAGTGGTTCTCCATGTGGGGGCGGCAGGGAGGGTGTGCCAAAAGATGGATTGTTGTTTTCACAACATTTCACCACATACAGAACATTATGTAAATTTCATGTTACATTTATTGCACATTAAAAAACACAGTTAATATCCAAAGCCACAGTGTTAAGAACCGTGTTACACCACAGTACATGATGTGACTACTCATAACTACCCGTTGCCATAGCGACACAAGTTTTCCATCGCAGGGCTTTCAATGATTAGGAAAAATAGCAACTGTCAGAGCAGTAATGGAATGGTAAGAGTTTGCCGGGACTAAAATGTTAGAGATGAAAACAAGAATGGAATCCATCTGTCAGGGAAGTCAGACCCAATCAGCCCACATCATGCTGGATACATTCTTTTGTTTTGGCTCATTGTCCTCGTGTACTATAATTTAGAGCTTGTTACTCAACCATGGTTTCTGCAGTGTGACTACTGCCTTCATGAAGCCTATGTGATGTAATAAAACAACCTGGTACATGTAAATATAGCTATATTGGGAGTCTGTGTATTGATGCAGTGGTCAGGGGAGGACCCACCAGAATTATTGATCTAGAGGATTCCTCACAACAATAAAGGTGTTTGGTAAGATATACAAAGGGGATACATACTGTGTAACTGTCATTGATTTCCAGATGTGGTCCACTTGCTTTGCTGTTATTTCCTTCCTCCGTATAAGTTTGCATTCATGCACATCACCAATAGCAACACTGTGCCTTTTATTCCACAGATCTGAGGTCTGTTCAAAGGAATGGAGACATGAGCAAACAACACATTAAAAAGGTTGAATCCAAAGAAACAAATAAAGCATTTAAATAAGCAATCCATCAGCAAAACCTTATCATGACAAAAACAAAGAGATTTGTTTTCGGCAGTGGCTGACGGAGTACAAAAGATGTGTTCAAGCTGTTTTTCGAGTGCAGTCACAGAGATAAGGATCATCAGGTTTCCCACATTTCCAAATAAAGCTTTGTTTCAAGTCAATGTCTGTGTGAATGGAGTGACAACAAAACCCATCAGGCCATGAGGAGCAGGGAAAATACCAGTACACAAAGTGGGACGCCATCTTTTCTGATGAAAAGAACATTTACTGTCATGGCTGCCTGATTGTTGCAGGATAACTTGATTTACGACACCTATTGAAGTTGTATTTTTCTTCCAGGAGTGACCTGAGTAACCTTCTGCTTTGAATCTATGAAAGATTTTTAAACACAAATCTTCTTTACCTCTGGGTAAAGCCCCGCCGACCTTAACACAGCTCATGAAACATATTTCTCAGATGACTGATTTCCTGTGTGGCTGTTGCTCTGTTATTTATCCTCCCTCCCAATGTGCTTACATGTCAGCATGAGCCAGATATCTCTCATTTACCATCATTTCCTCATCTTCTGGCCTCGCCAGGTTTGTCAGCACACCACCTGCTGATGATTGGCCAGAACATGGAGCTGCTCTATGTTTGTTTCACATTGACAAACACTGGCAGTCTACAAACAATGATTCTTTTCCACTAATAAGCAACAGAATATCAAATGGCCCGATAAGGAAATACTCATTATCTCAGTGTTTGGTATGGTAGCTGTAATCTAAATGAATGTATAAGACGGTGAGCTCTCTACAGCCGTTGTTCTTCCAGGTAACAATAATGAGATTTTAGAAAACAACAACATCAGCAGTCTGGAGGAAACTGAAAGCCATTCTGTGTGTGTTAGCAGGGTTATTATGCTGCATTTCATTACACCTGAACTTCCTAAACTGTGTTTTGTATAAACTCGAGTGCAGCGGGAACCCGCAGCAATGACTCAAACGGAAAAAGACAATGAGCCGTCTTAAAATGGTTCCATCATGTCAGTTGGTTTCTATTCACTGTGCGTACAACTACATATCTTCAAGCATGAGTCCCAGGAAGCTACAGCGCAGCAGAGGCTGGCTTCGTTCTCACCATGGCAGCTGACTTTAGAGGAGCAATGTTCTCGGGCTGAGGCAATTCTTCATAGTCATCCCAGCGAATGAGTCTGGGCAGGTCGCTCCCATCTCTCAGGAGAGGCCTTGTTGGAAAAGACTTCAGCGGCGACAGCATAGGGAACCTGGGGTGGAAGACAGCAGCAGTGATCTCAGCCAAAATGGGAAAGGGAAAACTGTCGAGACACAGCAAACTTCCTGCTTTTCATTCCAACACAACTGACAGGAAAGATAGACTTAAATGCTACCTGTAGAGATGACCATTGTCTTCAAAATCCTCCGTCCCATGGCGTCCTTTAATGTCTTCAATGACATGGGCCTTGAGGAACTTCCTGAGCAGCTGCAGAGTCTGGTAGCGCGTCACCTCGGGCCCAAAGTTGTCGTTGTGCATCAGCAGCTCATGCAGATAATCTACCGCTTCAGATCCCGTGAAACTCAGGTCATAGTAACGGAAGTGCATCCAGTGTCTTCTCAGAGGCATGCCTCCACGGAAGAGTTTAATGGTTTCATTCCACTGCAGTTAAAAGATTAGCATAAATTAAGTTAGGAAAGACAGTTCGAGTATAAATACAGCCCACTGCACATATTTATGCATGCAAAAAGTGCGTTGATTCAATGTTGTGGAGGATGAGAAGATATTTCACAAGGAATGATGCAAAGAAAATATTACAAAGAGAATGACAGATAAAAGTATAGAGAAAGTCCATCACAATACTAGATTACTTTTATTATAACGCCACAACAAAAATGAGATTACTGGGTACTCAAAATACAACAATTATAAATAACAACCTGCACACCCAGAACTGCATTTAGCAGCACATTTTTAAAAGTGTTGATACTTGTGTTGTGTTGAAAATATGGTGGAGAATCCCGTTTTGCTTCAGTACATGGTTTTGAAATCAACAGGAACTCAAATACGCAGCAATCTCGAATGAATACACGATGCGTGTTTTTCTTTTCACAGCCCGTCCTGAACTGAAAACATTCTCTATAGTAACAAGAAGGACGATTGGTATTGTGATGAATAAAAAAAGCAGAGTGGGAGTGAAAGGCAACACAAGGTCATTACAACCCAGAGTATCAAACTATATGAGTACTGGAGACCTGATGTTTAATTAAAGGGGTGTGAGTCTCCAATCAAATATACAAATACAGAAAAGGTTAGAACATGATAAGCTTTGTGGAATGTGAGGCCATAATAGCGTCTACACTGTTGTGTAGCAGAAACTTCGTACAGGAGAAATAATGATGCCGAGATGTCATGAATGAAGCACATAAAAGCCAGGGAAACAATCACGCAACAGGTTTCTCAGGAAAGCATCGTGAAAAGCTCGTCTTTACCTTGTTAAGACCAGCATGTTTTCACACAAAGGATATTTGACATATTGCAGCAGGAAAGTTAACAGTAAATGTACAATTAACGATGGCTGAATTTCATTCAGATGCCTCCTTTTCCATTTCATTCTCATACTAGCCTGACAGAGAGCATTACGGCAAATGTAACAGAGCCATCAGGGTCCTTTCCAGCAACAGCAGGAGTTTATTTTAACCACTGTAAGTAAAACATATCCACTGTGAAAACTAAAATAAATGAATAAATAAGCATAGTTTAATGGTATTAGAACGCTTGAACTAAAGGAGGAAGTAAAACACTTGAACGTGTTCGCTAACTGTTTATATCATTAATCATCATTAAACTCAACACAATGACTTCTATTCCGGTGTGAATATCACACATAGCTGCGTTATAACGCACATTTTACTCAGCTTTACAAACATAACCAGCAGATTACTAACCAGTTTGGTCGCCCTGTATGGACCCGGTCCGATGACGTCACCCTCCATTCTGGTTCTGAACACCGCGTCACGCGTATGAAACCATGGACGAACAAAAGTTTGAAACGCTTTTCAACTATTTAAACTGTGGATGAAAACAAGTCGTTTCAGGAATGCGCTGCTGCCAACTTTGAATCTCCTGCGTCATACAATTTGGACGATGTGATTGGACGGCGAGCTGGCCACGTGATCATTACGCACCGTCGGCATTCGAGGCGTAGTGACGTGTGAGTTTGGAACGCTCCTTTATTACGCATGCAACAACATAATAATTAAAATGAAGAAAAACACGTTACATCTAAGGAACTATTTAAATAATATAAAATAAAAATTATGTACCATTTATATGCAATTAAAAAAATATTACTATTAAACTAGAATGATACTCAGGAATTGCACCTTCGTCAGGACCACATTAGTTCAACCATGTTTTATCCGAATTCAAACTCATAACAATGCAAATTGTTTTATAATGGAAGAGATGGAAAGAGGAATGGAGTAGGGGTGAAGGAAGAGTTTGTGCAGAGTGTTCCAGAGGTGAATTGAGTGTCGGATAGACTGACGAGTTTGAAGCTGGAGATTGAGCGTGTCATGTTGAATATTGTTAGTGGGTTTGCTCCACAGGTAGGATGTGGGTTAGAACACAAGGAGAAGTTCTGGAGTGACTTACGGTCGATGAAGTGGTTCAGTATAGCAGAGAGAGAGCCGTGATTGGAGCAGACCTCCATGGGCATGCCGGTGAAGGAAATAGAGGAGATGAAGAAGTGATGGGCAAGTTTGGTATTCAGGACAAGAACCTATCACCTGTCACTCCTACCGCGCATGTTCTGAAATACTCTGACCTGCTTCTCTGCCATTCCGGACTTCCTCATGCAGTACCACAGTTCCTCATGCAGCACCTCGGTTCCTCTCTGGGCACCCTGTCATGGCCTTTCTCTAGATCTACAAAGACACAAAGCAGCTCCTTCTGACCTTCCCTGTACTTCTCCATTGCTAGCCTCAACGCAAACACAGCTTCTGTGGTACTCTTCCTCGGCATAAAGCCATACTGCTGCTCACAAATACTTACTTCTGTCCTTAGTCCAGCCTCAACTATACTTTTTTCCATAACTTCATCGTATGACTCATTAGCTTTATCCCTTATAAACTCTATATGTCTCCCTTCTTGAAAATGGGCACCGGCACACTTCTTCTCCATTCCTCTGGCATCTTCTTCCCCGTTAGAAACTCTACAGCTACCTCTCCTGGACACCTCTATACCTCCACAGGCATGTCATCCGGGCAAACTGCCTTCCCATTCTTCATCCTCTTCATTGCCTTTCTAGCACCTCGTCAGCACCTTGCAATCTCTATCCTTAATCACTCGAACATGCTGAACATCCCTCCCATCTCTCTGTCTGGCCAGCCTGTACAGATCCTTCTCTCCCTCTTTACTATGTAAAGTGGCATAGAGATCATCATATGCCTGCTGTTTGGCCTTTGCCACCGCTCAAGGTCTTAGAATATATGCATTGATAAAAAGTGTCCCCCCAGCCATTAGCTGCTGTAAAGGGGGAGAGACAGATGGCAAATCAGTCAGTTCAAGACAGAACTGCTGAACCACCCCAAATTTAAGATGAGCTGAAGAAGAAATTGTAGTAACACCATAAAATGAACTCAGACAGTAAGAACCTTCCATTAAAATTCATGAGAAACAATACAAAGGTAGCTTCTGACTCTCAAAGGCTTATAAAACCTCTAGTTTAATCTAACCTCGGATAAAAATGCTACTATAGGCCTGTAATCATCCATAGAAAAGCAATTAAAACATTTTATTATATTCCTCTTTGTAATTCTTAGTGTATGGAAAACATTTACGTTGAATATATGTGAGTAAAATAAACGCACACTTCTGGAAACACTGGACGGCTAAAAGGCCAGGAAGCAGCAGTCGCAGAGCGATGGAGTTTAGTTTGTTGCACCATACTCTTTTGGATTTGTAACACTGTCTGACTTCTTCTTTCTCTTTCGACTCATCCCGTTCGGGGTCGTCACAGCAAACCAATCTTCTCCACTTCGCCCTTTCCTTTGCATCCAACCTTCTCCCCCTTTGAATTGCTGACTGCAGGTCAGATTGGTTCTGGTGAATGCTTGAGTCCGGTGCTGGTCATCATGGAGATGAAACTTTCTGGACTAGAAACAGCTCAGTCCTTTTTGGACTGGGGTGAATAAAGCGTTTGACTGGTGTATGCCATGAATGAATAATCCATGACTTTCACTGAATCTAAATCTCCAATGCTCTGATGAACAAACGGTGCATGTTAATGGTATGGGGTTACCGTGATACACGGTGCTGCACAAAAACGAAGTGTATTTATCTATTGGTTGTTTCTATATTCTATTTCCATGTATATATAAATGGCATGTGTGTCATATGGCTGCAGTCGTCTCACCCACCATTGTGAATTGTACATGAAATCAAACTTGCTTTCTCTGAGTGCTCGCAGATATGCGCATTGGCTGACTCTCATTTATTACACTCTTACAGGCTTGACTTCCCCTTACTTGTGCACTTTATTGCAGAAAACAAGCCGTTGCTATGCCTTGCGTTCTTGCATTTCACTAGTTTCATCTCTTCCTAGGCCCTAGGGTAAGGACAGACTTTTTCGGAAAAGGAGCTTTCAGCTTTGCTGCCCCCCTCTGCATGGAATACTTCACACAGGCTGAATTGAAACTCTCTGAACCGATTCCACTTGGAGCCTTTTCGATCTATCCTGAGGGATAGACAGCGTGAGATTACTAAACAGTGCCTGCAGGTTTTTGAAGTCTTAAATTGTTTGTTGTTGTGTCACAGCGCCCGTATTTAAATGCACGACTGCACCTTCCAATTTGTATGTTTTATTTAATACCATCATCTCTATGTAACTGTTCTTATGACATGTGCCGCTGACCTCTTGGCCAGGTCACCCATGTAAAAGAGATCCTGATCTCAATGTTTTTTTTTTTTAATCTGGTTAAATAAAAGTGATCAGAATCAGAATCAGAAGGTGTTTATTGCCATTGTCAGTGAGGGTTCACAGACTAGAATTTTTTCTCGGTGAAGTCGTGCTACATGTAACAGTAATGACAAAATACAAAAAACATACAAGTACAGACACATCACAAAACAGCAGCAGCAGGAGTGGATACACAGATGTGTATTAGCAGCATTAAAACTAGTGTAATCATGCAGTGCAAATAGAACAGTGCAAGTTATGAGTTATATTAATAATATTAATAATAATAATAATAATAATATGGAGGCAGGGGTGAAGCCACAGCATACGGGACAGAAGGTACAGGCTGTGCAAAGATGTCCCTCCGACTGTCCAGCACAAACAGGGTGGAAGAGGCTACATGCAGACAGCATACTCTGACAGTGTACTGCTGAGTGTGGATTGGAAGTCCTCAAGGGAGGCAACATTGAAAAGTGGTTGAGTGCAATTTAGCCAAGATCTGGTGGAACTTTAGGTTCCAGAGTGAAGCTAACATGATTCTAAGCACGGACTAAACTCATTTAAGCATTTAGCAATCTCTCTCTGCTTAGAGTTTGAATGGACTGTCATGTTGTAGCTCATGCCCCCTCCCCTCCATGGTTTAATACTGGCTGATGTGAGTATAATAGTGTTGTGAGATAGCATTTATCTCAAACTAATGACACAGGAAAGACAAGTCAAAGAAGCTATACCGGTATGTCTGGGATGACTGTATTGAGAACCACTTCAGCTTTAAGGAGGGCTTTTTCATGTTAAAGCTTCAAATGAAGCATTTCCTAATAGTCTCTCTAAATATTATTCAGAATCAATTAGCCCTAGATGCGTCGCACAATGTGCTCAACTTTGTGGATTAAAGCCTGTTTGCATTTTAACAGTATAGTATCAGCTGCTGCAATCAGGATGTTTGATGGGAAATTAGTATTCAAGCTAGGCAGACTAAATTTGTTCATCACAAACACGGAGGAGTTGCAAAACGCTGCTGCTGTTTGAACATGCACATTTTCACTATTGAGTTTCCAGCCACATGGTTCTCTTTACTGAGCTCTAAACTCAAACCTACTCACATCTGCGTTTCACCACTATAACTAATTGAGATACAGTATATCTTTATTCACAAGAAAAAGCAATTGAGGCTGAAGATGATGATAGGGCGTTTTTGAAGCTGTTGCACGGTGCAGTTCAGTCCCATCAAACCCCTTTTTGTACATATCTTTGAAGCCCAAACAAAACATGCTTTACATACTTTTCCCTGGTTGTAAAGCTGATTATTTAAAGAGGTTTAAGCTCTGGTTGCATGCCTCATTCCTTAGAGGCAGATTTTTCTTCCCTGCCTGGTACAGTGTCACTAATTATGAATATACATGGCTTGCCCCTTCACTCCACCATCGTCTCTCTCATGCACATGTGTGTGGTGTTGTATAATGATAAGGTAATTATTATTATTTTTATTTTTTTTACCATCTGTAATCCTCTGTGAATAGTAGCTCTGTGCATCTTCAGATCTCATCTGAATGTATCTATTCTGCACCTTTCTTGAAGCGGGGATTTGAAGTGTCATTTCCACTCCATCTGCAAAATCCTTCAATTGGAATTGGGGAAATCTCAATTGAAATCCTGCCCTTTTTCTCATGACTGCTTGTTGGCATGGAGACAGGGAATAAACATCTCTTTCAAAGTCAAATTAGGTCTAATCAGGTTGACGGTCTCTTTGTGTACTACTGTGCCGCTCTGGATTGTAAACGTAACAGCTCCTATTCATCTCCCTCTCCTCTAAAGAATCAGACACAAGAAGGAGCTAATGGATGCTGTAGCGATGAGCACTAATAGATGCTTTTGTGTTTGCATGGGGGATTAGTTTAGATTCAAGTTTATTATTATGCCATCTAATGTTGCAAATAATGCTTGTCTCCTAGCCCTTTGGTTCATGTGACTTATCAGTAAGTAAGAGTGGCCTCCCGGACGCCTCCTTGGGGAGATGTTTTTGGCATGACCATTCGGGAGGCCTGAAGGCCTATCTGGGACATGTTGAAGGGATTGTACATCTTGGCTGGCCTGAGAACGCCTCAGGATTTCCCCGGAAGAGCTAGTGGAAATGGCTGGGCTTTTCAATGTTAAAGTTTTGAAAGTTTTGCACAATTGCATCAGTAAAAAGGTAATAAAGGTGTAATATTACAAACAATCCAAACAACATAACATAACTATATATAGCAATAAATACAACAATGTAAAAAAATGAAAATAAAACTCAACACAGGCAAAAAGAATGCACCAAAGCTTTAAATATATTGAATCAGCGAACTTGACTTATAAACAGTGCTTTGGTGACTCCCGCAGGACAGACTCATTTTTCTGCTGCCAGTCCAAAAGGACGCCTGCTTCAGCAACACGAGACCGATTTCCATTGTGATGAGCCCCTGAAGCCCATTCCCTCGAGTCTTCTTCACAAATCTCTAATTGGTTAGGAAAGAGTTTGGATTGATTCTCACATCTGTTGTAACCTTTAACAGAGAGAGCTACGGAGAAGGGAAAACAAATCATGCTGTGAAAAGGTTCTAAAAGTAGTTCAGTTTTAAGTCTGCAGTGCATTTGTTCCACTTTGTCATGTTGAGTTTTTGAATGTGATATACCGGTAGTTTCGAGAGTCACATGTTGGAGGTGGTTGATTGTTTGACAATGGATTGTATGGGAATAAATACAGATCAGTGAGTTATTCCCTTCTGATCGCAGAGCACACCTGATACTTTCCTCCACCCGTTCCAGCCTACCTGCACACGATTCTTCACTTCCTTTCCACATTCTCCATCACTGCACTGTTGACCCGAGGTACCTGAAATCCTTGACCTTCTTTACATCTATTCCTTGCTTCCTTTCATCTAGTCTCCTGGACACACAGCACATCCACCTCTCCTCCTCATCATCATGTCCACCATTTTTTTCCCGTCATTGTCCCACCATTCAAAGTCCCTCCTCTCAATACTAAACTCTTCCATTCCTTCTCTCGCTGCTGATGCAGCCATTTTCATCCTCTTCTTTGTCTCTGTCTTCGGCCCACAGTAATCCAATTGCCAGCAGCGTCCCATGGGTTAAAAACACTGCTGCCGGTCTTTATTAACCCGGGCCTCGACCAATCCTGTATGACTTTCTTATTTATCATTGATCTGCATAATGTGTCGTGGCAACATTTTACACCGGATGCCATTCCTGAAGCAATTCTCTGCATTTTTCCGGTTTCCTTTTGGAACTAATCAGTGGTGTTATCGGGTAACATCATTCTCACAAAGAGCAGACAGGAAATGACAAACTGAAATATTTTAATGTAAAGTACTCAAAGAAAATGGATGAATATTAGATAAAATTTTATTTTATGTCTTAGCGACACACAAAATTAGTCTATAAATCTATTCAGTAATGTCAACATTCCTCCAGTAGATGGCAGCATTGTCTCTTTATTCCTCCGCATGTGAGAGTCAAAGAAATTCTGAAGACCATCAATAAAGATTTGACAAGATCACAGTACTGACTATGTTGTTTGGTTAACAATGTCTTTGTTACTTTGATTTGGACCATAATGCACGACCCACAAAAGAAAGTTTACAGACTGTTTCCAATTCCTTCCGAGTGGTCATTTATTTGTTTCTTGTTGATTTGTTTTTGAAGAGTGGCCTTTATTTATTTAAGATTAAAATACTAAATGAGTAAAAACCCAATGGAGTGTAAAAAGAAAAACAAAAATAGCCCAGCGTAGCCAGCCAGAAGGTATAGAACGCCATTTGTGTTTCATTATTTATGGTGAGGCAGTACACTTTCCTCCCTTTTTTAAAGACATGTCCTTAATGCTGCTGCAAATTATGCACCGCCTGTAGTAGAGTTGTCACGCTTCACTGGTTACTAAATTGACAATCCTCCCATAGCATCATTCTCGAGCCATTTTGATGACATCATCTCTGCTGTCACTCTCATTGTGGGCCGAGCCCTCTGGATAAAAAGGTGTCATGGACTGCTGCCCAGCCATGTCTGCTCGTTCGTTGTCTGACACAGCAGTATCATCTTATCTGACATCCCTGCAGTGTTGCTTTGCAGCAGCAGCAGATTATACTTGAAGACTTCATCTTAATCACATTCCGTTTAATTTTCTTTTATCTCCACGGAGCCATGCCACACTGGCTTGGAAACATTCCACAAGTGGGTGCACAAAAGCCCCTTTGAGATTGTGCATTAACGCAGGGACACACACATGTGTTGATGCATAAAAAGACTTTTGTTACATCTGAAGGAAAACTTCCTGAACTAGAACGCTGCATTGCTCAAGCTGCTGTCAAAGACTTCTATAATAATAATAATAATAATACATTTTATTTATATAGCGCTTTTCTTAGAACTCAAAGACGCTTTACAGTGTACATAATAAAAACAATAAAGTAAAACAAACTTCTGACCCAACCAGTCCAACCTCTATTGGCATTACGCTCCATTGTGCTGCATGGATGTGTACATCTTATCTTCCTGACCGCTTTTGTCCGTTACCGGGTCATGCCGGAACCTATCCCAGCAGTCAGCGGGCGAGAGGCGGTGACACCCGGGACAAGTCGCCAGTTGTTGCGTGGCCCCAGCAGGGCCACACAACGATATGTGGCTGTATTAGCACAAATTACATATTACTTTTGTACTTGATTGAGGTGGTTATTTTAAATGTTTTCATAATTGATTGGGCAGTTAATTAAAATGTTGCATATGCTATGAATTCATATAATTTGTATGAAATAGAAATATTTACATGAAGTTAGGTTAAGCCAATTTCTTATCCTTTTTGTGCTGGTGGTGTGTGATCTGGGAACCTATACTGTATAAAGAACATATCTTTAATAGACTACATATATATATATATTGCTTTAAATGTTTTATAGCATGCATATACATGCTCATGACGTCACAAAATGCAACATCCAAATAATTCTGAAATGTAGCGGAAAAGTACTTTCGATGCATATTCTGACCACTGTGGGAACCAAAGCGGTGAAAGTATAGCGGCTTATCGTCTGTTAAAGTGCGCCGGGTTGCTCTTTGAACACTTTGACCTTGCTCTGTGACTCCAGACACACACACACTCTGAGAAACATGGTTTTCCCAGACAGGGCAGTGAGCCAAAATAAATAACCTGCCCTCAGAGTGTCGGCAGAACCGCAAGAAACACAAAACCCAAGACCCGACCCAGCAGCACTCACCCACAGGGCTATCAACGAATGACTTGTTGAAATTTTAATTGTCCGAATGCATCATGTGGTTTGGAAACAAAATCAAATCAGGACGGATCATCCTTCCTCTTTGACACCGATCCAAAGGAGAGCGGCATTTTTGATTAGGGTTTCATTTATTTATTTTAGGTGGCTCTGATTTCAAGGTCGGGTTACACCAACTTGGGGGACAAACCGATGACATTGTATGGATAGGTAATTCAAGAGTCTGCATGCTTCGATCCTCGCCGATAACAGACAGATAAGAGACAGGTGTCTTGTAGAATAGAGGACATCCATCCAGAAATTCAATCGCCAATGCTCAGTCAAAAAACAGCATCCATGAAATAAAGGGCTTGCTATCAATTCAGGAGATCAGAATTTATATGTCCAGACCCATCTTGAATAAAAAGCTTTTTTCTAGTTCTGTGCCGCTTTTTTTTTATTTAACATGACTTCATGCGATATGTGACAACAACTTCAGGGAACATTGTACAGATTCTTCACTTGACTTATGAATGTGGTTGGCAGGAAGTGAACGTGTGTGAGCGATTGTTTTACTGTCCTGCTACACAGACAGACGTTTCCCGCTTCTCTTCAGTATCACTTGTCTGATGTCACCACACAGGTCGGGTATTACAGCTGTAAATGTGATTGGAGAAATGCTAGACAGTACACAGTGCAGCCCTCGTAAGCCGGATGTCTGCACATCCAGGAACTATCAGGTACTCGGCAGTATGAATCCAATTAAAGATTGAAGGTGCAGTTTAGAAAACACAAAGTTTTACCTTTGTTGCTTAAAGTGCATTTAATTGTTTTTTTTGCAGGTCTGCGTGAGTGATTGGACAGCATAATGGTGAGCAAATATTGTGTGTGTGTGTGAGAGGGGGGGGGGGGGGGGGGGGGAGGTAACCAACATCTCTGACATTAAAGGTAAGGACATATTATCAGGATTAAAAAAAAAAAATCAATGATACCCTACTCAGCAACCAGCGAGGGACAAATGGCGCGAGGCATTATGCATCGTCACTTGTTCCTTCTAGAGCTGATCTCCCTACAGCAGTTTGAATACTAACAGACAAAAATTTTACATTCATTAAATGAAGGTCAAAGAATCAAGAATGATCTCGACCAGAAATATTCTACTCTGTATTCATCATTATTACACATATAAATCAAATGTAAAACACGGATGAATTGTGTGGTTTGATATGGCAACCCATTCGGGTTATTATTAATTGCCCTGGCCATTAATAATTGGACAGTCTTCAGTATTCAATATTAATTACAAGCCTCCATATCTTGACATAAAGGGTATACGTCTGGCCAATTAAAAATGCATAAGGAGTAATGGTGCTTTATGAATAACTTAGCAGATGCCCTCTTGAAAGCTGGAGCGCGAGGAGGGCAATGATGACTTACACAATATAACAGTTTTCCATACACTGAAAATAGAATGTAAATGTACACAAATCTAAGAAATTTAACAATAAAAGAAGATAAAACATCAATACAAAAATCACGCAATGATGATAAATCCTCAATATATGCTTCATTACCTGAGATACAAAATGCTGTTCTGTAATAAATATATTTTTTATGGCGTGATATTTTGATCCATGTTTCATTCCGCCTGATTTTTAACCCTCCTGTACTGCTGTTGTCCAGTAGATGTCAGGTTTGCATAAGAGAATGTGGCAGTGAGGCCTGTTTTTCCTGAGACGTCCAGTCACTCTCATCCTGTGCGGATGCGCCACGAGCGCTGGAATGGACTCGGCTGTATGCAGATGGACATGAAGGAGTTAATGACTGTATTCTGAAGATCTTCTACCGTTTTCATTTAGATTACTGTCTAAGTCATCCCATCGTGATTAGAGCATTTGTCAGTGGAATAATTGACCAGGTCTGTGCTTGATCTAATCAAAAATCTAATCACCCTACGTTATGTAGATGTAGGAGGTCGCTGTAAAAGGATCTACTGGCTTGTGTGCCAATTTTCAAATGGATGGAACGTTGCCTCAAAAGAAAGGTTCATGCCTGCATGGGGGAGTTTTAGTTCTGACGCCAGTTGTGCTGATGATCAGCTGAGGTGACGAGAGGACTAGATATGGCTGCTCCACCACCACACATGTGAAGGTGATGGCGCTCCACCACCACCTTTTAGGGCAAGAGTGCATTGTCTTTGTCATTTTTAGTACTTTGTTCTTGTTTGACAACAGAAATTTCAGGAAGTCAAACCCCCGATCAGGCTGTTTATTTCATGTTGCATTCATGAACTCAGCTAACCTCTCTGATCACCTCCAAAGGCCGCATGTGTGGATAAAAAAATGTTACTGGTGTTAACCGTTTCATCAATCATCTCTGAAGCAGAGCTTACCAAGTCAAGCCTGTGTACCCGGGTTTTTAATTTAGATGTGTTAATTACCTAATTAAATTTGTTGCATTTATCTCTGGAACATGTGGCTTTTCCTCCCCACCAACAGGTTGTTTTGGCAGGGGTTTGCTTATTTGCAGAGCACTCGGCTGTCAGTTGCACATGTCCCCTCGCATTATTTTGAAAAGGCTCCCGACTTCCCTTGAGAAGCGGCCTCCTTGATGTCTGTCAGTTTTTTTGCTTTTCTTTTGAGTCTTTTTCTTGCTTACTAAGAAATGGAACACACACTAAAAGTTAACAGCATAATTTCCTCTTTACAGGGAAACAAACAAACATACAAAAATCGAACAGAGGAAAAGCAACAGTCAAACATCGAATAGCGAGCAGCTAAGGACCAAAATAAAATAAAAGAAATCAGATTTTCAGGTAAAGGTAAAAAAACGGTCTGGTGTTATAATGCATGAATGAAGGCCAACATCTTTTAACATTTTTATCTAACTAGCTGGTACCATTCATAGGCTGGAGTTACAATTCATCCCAGTAGAATCTGTCCAGTTCACCATGCTGCTTTGGATCGGAGCCATTAAGCAGCTTGAATTGAGCTAATGCAGCATTTTTTTCCTTCCATTGCCATGTTGCTGTTTGTCAGCATTTTCACCTCTCAGTTAAGGCTACACCTCATTCATCTCTTGGGATATCATATGTCTCTGGATGCGTGGCGGTCCAGAGATTTTACGTCCATGTGAGCGTTTCCCAGTCCAAACGAGGACACTCACAAGCAGCCCAAATATGGATTCAATACTGGGGCTGTTTGTATGTCAGTGAGGACTGATTTAAGTGTCCATGTTTCACATAAAAAGTAATGCAGTCCAACACAACATTATAAGCAGCTGTGTCAAAACGGACCCTTAAGGCTGTGCACGTCAACATAGAGTGAAAGTATTGAGTGAATGAACCGGATGAAGGTCGAGAGTCAGCAGGAGCCAAAGGAACAGTGCTGGATGAGACGCTTCCAAACCATCGTGTGACCCAAACACCATTGGCTGCATTATCTGTTAACATAGCTGTATTACGTGTTTGTTCGTATCCTAGGAAACGGAAGTGGATGGGACTAACCAAAATATTATCAACTCAAACATGAAAATAATGAAAATTTCTATGTATATAAATGAAAAAAACTATTCACAGAATGGTTTGAATGTGTGCCAACACTGATCATAAAATTTTGGAATCATGAAAACAATAAAGTAGATGCAATTTTGTATTTTTTTTTGCTGGCCCAATATGAGGCGGGAAAATATTAGGCAACACTTTGAAAGCCAATCGCCATTGAGATCCTCTCAAATTCCATACATCTGAAAATTGTAGTAAACTCAAATGGTGTAGTATTTGTGCAAGTCAAACTGGATGATACTTTGCTTCACGTTTGGTGTCATTAACACATTTCACTTACTTCTTACTTTGCTCAGATGACAGTATTTGTACTGACTATTCATCCCAGCGGAGTACTCGTTCCCCGTTACTTTGGAAAGGGTAGCACGTCTGGCTTTATTTGTGAACACTGACTTATCCAGAGACTTATCTCCTGCATGCATCAGCTTCTTCTGTCTTTTACTTTTCATCTTTTTCTGCTGCTAGATGCTAGCCGGGCTCAGCTGAGTGGTTATAACAGGGCTGTGGACAGTCACCGAACCCACGAGCAAAAGAGCGGATATATATCACTTGACTGTGTGTCAGGACGATTACGGGATAAAGATCACAATATGACACTTTTCCTTTCTGCGCTGGCTCAGTGAACAGAGGGATAACTCCTGCAGCCCAGCATGCCCCTGTCCAGTTTATTGATCACAGATCTCACACGTTGCAGCCGTTAGGAAAGATCGTTCCTCCTTTTTTCATTGAGCATCACAATGATTCTCATTTTGGGGAAGCATAGATTTTACAAATCATTATCTATATCTAATGATCTAAGAGGATCGGTGCTCCATTTCTCATCCATCCATCTTCCTGTAGTATATTTTAACGACACATTACCAGCGAAACAGCAGCTTTAAAATGATTTTTTTTCAGAAGAATAAAATAAAAGCTATGAAAATCAAGTTGAACAGATCTATAAATCAAATACTTAAACCCAAGGCCTGACACACAATAAATATTAGAACCAATTTGCTTTTTCAATACAATTTTTATTTTTATTTTTTGTTAAAAATGCAAACTAAAAAACTGCCTATTTTGTCAGCCTAAAGGTTATTCCATCAAATAAAAAAATACTCATGACCAAATCAGCTAAAACCTTGTTCTTCTGAGATATTTTCAAAACCTTTGTTGGAGGTGGTTGATTGTTTGACAATGACAGATTGTATAGAAATAAAATCCCTTCTGATTAGGCCACTTATCTGCAGGGTCTCATTCATTTCATTCTGGAATAGATACTTGAGAATAATATAGTGAAAATATGCAAACAATGGGATTTCTCAGTCTATCTTTAGTCGAGTTGTCTGTGGTGTAATTAAGTTGACATGCACGTGCAGCAGAAAGTGACCCGTGGTTCCTCCTGGACAGAAAACATTTTGGATTTATTTCTCTAGATTTCTTTGAGAGAAAAAAGTTATTAGATTACAAGGGTGGCCAACAAAATCATAGCTTTGTTGTCCTTGTGGGTCAAATTGGGTTCTGTCTTTCCCTGCAGGTCTTTCCTTGCTACACCTGTAAAGTGCCTTGAGATGACTTTCTGTTGTGATCTGGTGCTATATAAATAAAACTGAATTGAAATTGAATTGAATCAACCAAATCATGACTTCAGCATGTGTGTTCATGTCAATAAAGAAACACATAAACCGACAGCGGCGCTCATTTATGAGTTCCTAATAGTTTTGCAACACAATGCTACTCTCTGACTTTAAGGATTCTGCAAGTTGGACCATTTAAAGCCCAATACTGTCCATAGTCTGTTTTTATTTCTTGCTACAGATGAATATTTGACATTTGACTCAGACATTATGAATGTTTTCATAGTAAGGACCCAAAGCGTGATATTCTCTCTGCTCATCTAATATCTGACTTTGAGTGCTGCAGATCTTTTTGCATCACAAACCATTTGCCAGCCAAACCTCATCCAATATTCAGCATGCACTGCTTTGTTGTAGCAATGTGGACTCGTAGGAAACATCTCGTGTTCACTTACTAATCGAATCCAACTATTTCAAATGGATGCATCTATAAAGATGGAGAAGGACAAGTGCCATTATAAACATGCTATTTACGCAGTTCTCCTGCAGGAAACATGACAGACACACAGAATCTGTATGCTTTAGTATAAGTGCGATGGACTTTTCTTTTTGCACTTTCTTTTTACTGTTTGTGTGTAAAGATTTTTCTAAACCTTTGGTTAAAAATACAATCTTTCCATTGTCCAATGCATATATTTACATGGCAGTTATAGCAATAAGTGCACCTCCTCTGTGCTAATGTACCTGAATCACTCACACACTTTATGATTTTCTTTTAGTAAACACATCATTTACACCCTGCAGAGGTGCAATATTTTTCACTTCTCTCAATGCCCTGTTTCTTGCGGTTGAAGTTGGAAATTAGCACCCTCAATCTTTTCTGTTTTCTAGAGTGAACAGAAACAAATCAATACTGCAAACAAAATCATTTTTATAAATGCAGTTATGAGGTCATGAGCTACAGTACAGCACACTTCATTTCTGCCCCAGCTGAGGCCTCCAGCCGGGGGGTAGCTCCCCCCCTCAGTCCCGTCCCCTCGGGGACAATATGAGAATCATAAATAATACGTGCTAATGAGATATGAATTGATTACGTGGGGGGGTAAAAGCTTGACATTTCCGATCCATCACCCTAAAAGATGTTTAACAATAGATTACCAGCCAATAATTCCTCCACGAGATTAAATAAAATAGCAGGGCAGTTTTCAGCGGACTCGCCGCCTCCCTCTACGTCTCATTCTCCAAAGGGTGGATATAAATCTGCTCAATTACTGTACCATCAATCCGTTTTTCACCGCTAAGGACATTATTATTTCATTTAGAGCTTGTTCATGCATCATAGATTATTTCATTTTACTCAGTCAATACGGAGAAGTGCAGTATTTTATGTTACCCACTGGGGCTTGTGGTGAAGTGGGGTTTTGATGAAGTGGACATGGCTCTGGAAGAGAGGGGCTGCTATAAACGGGAGAAACATGGTTATCACCTGGATGCAGTTAGAAAAAGCCCAGATGTATATATTCATGCTCACATATTCAGTTCTGAGGGGGGTATATACCGGTACATTGGCTTTGTGCTATCCTCAGGCACAGACTATGGGGAAATGGTTCTCCTCCAAACATGTGATCAATTGAAACTGCATTAGCTGTGCCTATAAGATGATTTGGAACATCACTCCAATCCGGAAGAACAATGAAAATTGGATAACACACATGCTCACTGGGCTCTAACTTAGCTCCAAATCATGTTAAGGTTTTCAGTGAAGATAAAGTTGGGATTGGTTATTTCTCCTTTAACTGCATCAAGCCATAGCTCTGAGGGGTTAGCTGTGATGATCTGTGTTAATGTGGGCTCTTATCGCTTTTCTGTGGCTTAAAGACACCGACCTCGAAGCAAAAAGAAAATAAGAAAAAGAAACTATTTTGATTATTGGTTGAGGTCTTGAAAATGAGACACAAGACATGTTCCCCCGGTGACTTCTAACATTCTAAAGGAGCTACAGAATAACTACATTCACAATGCAGGGAGCGGTTTGAGCGAGAACGGTGGTAGCTAACGCACTGGTGCAGGCCAGGAATGGTTCTTCTCTATCGCTACACCTGCTGCTGTCCCATCATGCAACAGACCGATGAGCTGCAGTGCAACTCTGAAATGAGCTTTTAGAAATCCTGCATTGTAAAGCATGTCCTGATGGCTTAGCTCTTTGATTCTGGAAACAGATCTTCAGGGATCTTCTTTTAGTTGGTTGGTGAGTCCTTATCTCCAGATTGAAATACTTTTTAAACTCTCTCACTTACACACACACACACACACAGCCTGACACGTGTGATTCTTGTGATGTTTTAAAATTTGGCGTAGACATTTAAAAGCCCCATAAGATGAATAATTATGAGCGGACCTCGGCTGGGCCTGACAATATTTGTATTTATTTATATATATTTATCTAGCAAATACTAAACTAAATTAAGAATATGAAAACTGAAATTATGAAATATGAATATGAAATAAATAATGCAGTTTTATTAATGTGTAGTTGTCACGGACCAAGGCAGGTAAGAACCCAAATGTCCAACAGTAGAAGAAGAATCCAGCAACTGAGCTTTATTGTTCTTTACCAGCTAGTCACTCCAAAGTAGCAGGCAAATCAGGGCAGGGGCAGACAATGAGGTAGTTCCAAATATCAGGCAGAGGTCACACCCCGAGTAATCAGAATAGGCAGGCAGGCAGATCCCAAGGGGCAGGAAAAGAGAAGGAACCCAGCAGGGTCAAAACATAGGAGAGCAACTTGGAACGCTTGCAAGTAGGAAACATCACTAACAATCTGGCAAGGGTGTGGTGCCTGAGCTGAGTATATGTAGAGTCAGGGCTGATGAGAGATTAGCTGCAGGTGAACATGGGAGCACAGGTGACCGGAATCGGTTGATTGCAGGAGGAGGATCTGGAAGAAGTATGCAATTCAATTCGTATGCAATAAAGTATGTGCACTTTATTGCATATTAATTTTAGACATATGCCAGTTTGAGACCATTTAAAAACTAATAGTGAATTAATGAAGCACATGATGCAGCAACAATTATGTTAGCTAAAGTGTGCTCCCTGCAGAAACCTGTGCACCAGCTGCACTGTGGGCCACAGACAGACAGGGGAGGTGGACACTAAATGAACAATGTCATAATCTGCTCAGTGAAAAGGGTGGAAAACCATCAATATGTATTTTCCTACATCTTTAAAATAATGTTGGTGGATATTGGAGCGTTATGGAAGGATGCCAAAAATGAGCTCGAGTTTACGAGAAAATTCATCGCCAGCGGCCACATGACTGCGACACACCGGTGTGTTATACAGGATTCAGCCCAGCGTGAGAAGCAACAGGCTTTAGTGTTGTTCAAATCTGGTGCAGAATAATGATGTGTACGCATAAGTAAGTGTCTCATACATCAGTTTATGATCCTTCCATTATGGTCTTTAGAGAAGAAGTTTAGCTCCAACTCTTCTTTGATTCTTACGTCCTTCATCTGTAAGTCTTCCCTGCTATGCCAGTCCCTTTACGCCTCGGTAGGATCCCTCGTCATCCCTCTCTATCCTGTCTTTCCAATGTGGATTCAATCCTCTTCTCCCTCTGTCTCTGTGTTCCCTACTTGGCCTCCTCTGGGCGGGGAGTTGAGTGGGCTTGTCTAGGGGCTGAAGTCAGGGCTGGATAGGGAAGAAGTGGCTGTCACAGTGTCTGATTAATGACCCGTCGGTGGCATGTCCAGCCACATTAGGGCTCCATGTATCTACCAGCGTCCACATGGGGCGAGGGGGCTTTGTTCTTGGAGGAAATGGTGTCAGCTGCCCACAGTCGTTTGCCTGTAAAAAAAAAAAGATTTACCATCATAAAAGGGCAGATTAAAGGCCACAATGGCAATATTGATTTTTTTTTTCTAAACCAAAAATTCACATTTTGGGAAAAGCCATTTCAGAAAGAGAGAGCGATATGATCAGCTTATTTAGAAAGGATAACATGGAGTCCTCCCCTAGAATGAACTTTGAAAGAAGTAAATTGTAAATATTGATTTCTGAAATGAAGTGTCAATCTCGGTTGGGCCGAGATTATTCCTATCATCTGGTTGAACCCCCAGCACACGATGAAATCAAAACAGCTGACAAAGTGGTGTATAGGATTTCTGTTACGAGCAGTCGGCAGCGCTTTACCGCTTGGCCGGCCTGAGCCCTTGCCGGTAATGGCTGTTCAATTTTATCAGATAACGGAGGAGATCTCATCAGAGGCGAAAAATGAAATGAACTGTGACTCTGAATCAGGATCCCTGCTCTTATCCCAGCAAAAATCATCCGCACAGGGCCCAGGGCTTTCCATTATTTCAGGTCACTTCATTACGGCCCTGCACACAGGACGCAATTGCTACAAACAAAGCAGGCCCTTCCTGTCTCACCCAGGGGTCGAATGTGAGGGGCAGTTTGATAGGCTCTTGACGTGTCCAGGGTTATCCCATTACCACTTAAGAGGGTTGCTGAAAGGCAGCAAATCTAGCTTACTTGTTTGTTATCCTTTCTCACCCTTTTGTATCATGAGAGGTTTTATTCCTCACCATTGTTCTCATGGTGGAAAATAATTCATCTTTTCCATTTGTGGTTCAGCATTTACTTTTTTTTTTCTGTCCCTCATATAGCTAATGAAGATACGGTGAATTAGGGAGTGTCAATATACCATTAAGTTATAATTTTAGATGTACGATTACATGTATGAATTCAGATTGAGGTTTTGTTGAATAAACTCTGCATGCTTGTCACTGCTTTCTGAAACGTGCCCCCGCATATTGTGCACGTGTGTACTTTTTCTCACTTGCAGTAATGAATGAAATAAGATGTTATCGCCAAGGAATTTGTAGCTTTGTGAGTAATTACAGTTTTTGTTGCAGCGTCCGAAGGCTCAGCATTGATCTCCGGGAGGAGGGTGGTCGATACACACGGGGCAGGGGCATTTGATAGCTACGCGGGAGAAAAATGACGTTGGTCCATGCAGGGCGATTTGTAACAGAGTGATAAGACAAGCTAAAAGGAGGGAAACAAAGACTGAGGCTTCTCTGGATTTCTTTGACTAGTTCCATCAAATTCTTCATTCTGAAAAGTGGCTTTCATGTCTTTCTCTTATTATTTTTATTTTTTTTGGGGGGGGGGGGGGGGGGGATTTGCATTTGGTTTTAAATAGGCCCGGTAAAGGAGTAGAAAATCAATGTCTCCTATAATTGTAAATGAATTATTCAGTGATGTGATGACATACTTAAACAATTTCTTAGAAAACTAATCTAACGCTCAAATTCTTTCCTGTGGTTCTCTGTATGTCTGCTCCTTTCCGAACATCTCAGTTTTTTCCACTGCTTGAGACATGTCCGTTCTACTATGAGCTGTGGACCCCTGGATCTAAACTCTAACCTATGCAGAAGTGATTCACACCATCCTGGACCTGCTTTGTTATGTTACTGATACGTAGAGTCTCATCTTTTCTCCCAGTTCTTATTAATATAAGTGCAGACATAGGCAAACTATGGCGTGCGGGCCACATGCGGCCCATTGGGTTCTTTAATCCGGCCCACCAAACTTGTCCAAATTATATCATTAACTTAAATTGTCGCTGTATTGCTAACTGTAAAGGACCAAATGCCTTCATGGCTTTTACATGTCATTTATATTAATTCACACAAATGCTCCATCCATCTGTTCCTGGCCCGGCCCCTCTGTCAAATTTTAGAACCCATTGTGTCCCGTGAGTCAAAAAGTTTGCCCGCCTCTGATATACCGGTAGTGTGTACGATATGCAGTATAGAATGCTGCTAGAGATGATGAAAGTGACAGCCTGTGTGTATGAAATAAATAAAAGTGTCACAGTCAAAACACTGAATGTTTGTGATGTCCAATGACTTGTGATCAGATATATCCATAACATGCAGCATGAGAAACAGTCAGAGATTGTCTCATAAATATGATGCTATTTTACACACACACACACACACGCACACACACACACACAACATACTGGATTGTGCATTGCTGTGGGACGGACGCTACCAGAGCCAGATAAAATTAGTTTGCTCCATTTCTAACATCCATCAGGTTTGGTTATCGTGATGGTTCAAAGAGGCTTGCAATGTTAACGTAGAAACACTAAGACATAGTACTCGCTAAGGTGAGACAGGTTGGTGGACTGTCCATGTCGTTCACAATGGTTCCACCTAGAGAAGAACGTCCGGAGAGACTCCTCTGTTTGAGAGACACATGCCATGTAGAAGTCCCTGAAGAGGTCAGCTTTCACTTCTTAAAATTGCCCTGCGTTGTAAATCCTCTGGTGTTCTGTCTTGTTGGGCGCTCCAGTGTGGCAGCGCAGAGGACACTTACAACAAAGGAAGAAAATGGCCCTATTCCCTTTCTTTATCTCCTCCTCTTGAGTAACACAAAGTTTACAATAATAGAAAATAAAAGGGGGGAAAGTCTTGAAACAAAGTTGAAGCCTCTGGTTACGTTTCAGAGCACAGGGCAATTTAAAAGCCTGAAATGTGGAATTAGAGAGGATTTGATGCGTTTCAAATGGAACAGAGGGGGACACCGTCAGTGGCGTTTGCACCTTCAGGCATTATTTAAGTAATGTCTTGTGGCACGTTTGATGCATTGGAAGCAAGGGCATAGAAATGAGGGATTTATGCAGATGCCGCTGCAGCTTTATCTCACGTCTTCAGTCTGAGTGCACGTTCCGCCGAGTTACGAAACAAGCAGACATGCAAGCAGATTCAGATCATACAGAGTATGTGTGTTTGAGCTATCTGGATGTTCACTTTAAACATCTAAATCAAGCTGTTCTCAATAGACCTCATCCTCTCCTTATCGAAACGCAGGCAGTGCCAGATAACTTGATTTGCTTAAGGAATGGAGGCGATATTAACAGCACTTGACTACGGCAGTGGCCCCTTCTGTTGTGGGTATTAAACCTATCCAGCACTTCATTATACCTTCACTCTCTGGAGAGTCTCTGCGTACAGTCCCCTCTTTATCTCCTCTTTTCTCCTGTGTTTTGCTCCCTCCTTCTCTCTCTCTCTCTCTCCCTCCTCATGATACAAGCATCCCCGTAGCAGACAAGAGCATCATCAACATGCACGGTGTGCCGGTGTCATGCAGATAGCCCCTGTGTTGGTAATGGAGGGAACAGCGATCGATAGGGAGCAGGAGATGGCTGCAGCTGAGGAGCCTCGGTTTGGCTATGCCTAATCCTGATGAGTAATGTCGCTGTCATAATAGCGGGGATAATTCAATGCTGACACTTAGCTGCGTGATGGATGACCCATCACAGACAGGAGTCAAGCAGCCCCACTGCATGTTCACTGGATGAAATATTATTTTATTACACATTTATAGATGCTATGGTGGAGTGAGAATTAAGGAAAAGTCTGAAATGGTCAGCCAAATTGAGCAAAAAACAAACAAACAAGGATTTGTTTTATTTTAGGATGTTTTAGATTCCAAGAAGTTGGAAAGAAATTCTTGTTGAGTGACGACAAAACGTTAATACCTTTGATACCATTGGCCTTTTATTCATTGGGACAGCAGGAAACCCTTCTGAAATGCATTGTAATGTAATGTTGTTGTTTTTAATTAATATGCATATCAAACATCCCGTATGAGTCGCTTCTATTGCGTTTGCCTTCAAATGCAAAGAATCAACTTTAAAGCAGAGAGGAATGTCGCTTTATGACAAACAGGCCTGCGGCGATGTGATCCTGCGTTTAAGACCCAGTCGCAGCTGTGCATTTGATTGTTGTTGGAAGGTAACTTTAACTACATTTATAATCCACCCCGGTGTTTTCACTTATTGTGGCCAAATCATACATTACTACCCGTATGCTGCTGAGGCTGCAGGCTGGGGTCAGATGTATAATACGGTACCTGTCTACATTTGTGGGGAAAAAATTCACACATTGCGACTTTCCCAATCTTAATTTTCTCTGTATGATTAAAAACAAGGACTGGCAATATCTCTTTTCAATGTTTTTTCCATTACTGCAGGTTGAGGGCAGCTCAGCTCAGCCCTAGCCGTTGTCACAGATCCCTCTGCATGCTGTAGCATCTTCCTCCAAAGCTGCATGAGCATCACTCACATGCTCACAAATACATAAAACCACAGAAGGAAGCAAACCCGACATTTAAATTCCCATATACAGGACCTTCAAAGGAAGTTTTGTCAAAACAGTTTTTATGTGTCAAAAGTATTTCCCCCCCCCACCCTCATATAAGCTTAATTACTGCGTCATGTAAATAAATGAAAATGATGATGGAAAGTTTCTGAGAAACAGCAACTACACCATTTAAGAGACAGTTTGTGAAATTTTATGTCTTCCTCTGGGGAAAATAGTAAAAGATTAGTCAGGCAGCTGGAGACAATGAGTGCTGCAGAGTTTTTTCCTCTTCTCATATAAATTCCTTTTTATGCTTTGGGAATGAATGTCTCGAGGGAAACTTAATGCCATATACTGAAAAAGTACACTATTTCCTTGCAATAATAATGATTGAGTCGCAAATACCGAACTCTTTCTGCCTCAGTACCTAGTCATTAAAGGAGGATTTTTTTTTTCTTGCGGCCCCTGGGAATGTTTGCGCCATATCTTTACAGTTGATTGCTCTCATAATTTTTGACAGAAGAAAGCGCAAGCGTTTCGCATTGTTTAGATGAAATGATTTTAGCGTAATGGCCCTGGAAATCTCAAGTGCCTCGTGTTATTTCCATCGCATGAGATGATTTAAGACAGCTGCAGTCACGTTGAGTTTGTTTGATTTTGTCTGAAGGGGCGTTGTGACCCCGTGTGATCCGTCTGCACTCATACTGTAGGGTGGTTCGGAGGATGACGCCCCCGCCATCAATTTACAGTACTTTCACGTTGCTATGGTGTTGATACTCAAACTGCTCTCAGGCCACACTGGGATGTTGCGTACAAAAAGTTAAATTGATTTGATTCTTAACTCCCTTATCTATAAATGTTTAGGAACAGAGTAGGTTTTTTTTTATGATTTATTACTTCAAAGCCATAAAGCCTCTTGTTGACACAATAGCAAAGAACTCACTCACTCCTTATCCAGCGCGCTCTATCTCTGAGGCCACCGAGGCTCGGCCTAGAGCTGCACTTCCTCAACGCGGCTCAAAAAAGGCATTTTGACGCTGTTGACAGAGGTTGTGGAGGGAAATAATGGAAAAGATAAAAACTCCAATTATGATTTTTTTTTTTTACTTCCCTAGCAATACATTGCCTCCATATGACAGATTGTATGATAAATGACACATTTGGAAGTCTGTTGTTGTTGGAGATGTGATGCGAAGATTCCTTGAGCGGCAAATAGGTTAACTTGACCGTTTTATTTTATTTTTTCCCATGATGCCATTGTTTGGTTGTCCGATGCAGTTTTTGATGCAGAGAGCGACATAAAGTGATGGTGAAAAATTTTCACTCCAGATAATTTCTTTATCTTAATATTCTAAACGTTACCTTATCTCACATGCATCGTGCTGTGGAGTCAACATTTTCCTGAGCCAAAAAACTGTCTTCTGCGCTGCTTTGGATTTGTGGACATAATTTCTGCTGAGACCCAAAGACTAATGTAGCTTAGCTGGAATGGACTAACGCAGCCATTTGACCTTGGGTGGCTTATTTGCTCCAGTGAGACAGCCTAAATATTTACCTGTCATTGTTGATGATACTCCAGGCTTCAATGCCCTTAATGGTTTTGATGGAGAGGCAGGGCTTTGCGGCACCAGGGTGATGGAATTGCGAAATTAAGAGCAGTGAATTGGGCTATATATTTAGGACACTGCAGCCTTAATTCTGTGCCTTATAATACAACTGCCTTAATCTGTAAAAGTCTGCAGCAAGATGGAAGAGTAGCAGAGAATTGCAATAGAAAACAATGGCGTTTAACCTTGACAAGGTCTGTGCAGAGAGTAGTGTGGGAACGTGAGGGTGAGCAGCAACCAACTACAGCCCATGTGCAGCATTATTATGGCAAGTAAATGATAAATGGCAGAAAAGTGCTCACAAATTGTAATTGTAGATGTGGAAGGAGCTGATTTGAGGATATGTCTGGAACTCTGACTAACCTGCCACCTCATAAGAACGTCAACTTCAGATGAGTCTGAAAAACACTGGAATGTATTCAACAGCAACCTCCAGTTAATTTGTTAAAATATGTGTGTGTGTGTGTGTGTGTGTGTGTGGCGAGGGTTAGATACATATCACTCCTTTATTTTATTCAAATGTCCTCTGATATATTTGTTTTATACCATCAATGGTCAGCAATATAGAAGCAAATCAATGTACCGGTATTTAAAATCTGTCCTTTCTAAGGTAGACTTTTCCTGATTATAAAATGTCACTCCTTCACACAAGATTCAGACTGAACAGTGTAACACAGTACCGGAAACTCATTCACAGATAACTCCTATCAAATATATTCTTTGAGAGTCAGACCTAAATCTAAAGTATAAATATAAACACCCTAAATATTGTAGGTATAGTAAAATGAACAGGAGCAGCCACAGCGAGCCGTTACATGGAGTGCACTGTGTCATGAAGTCTGGTTGAGTTTCCAATTATATTTGAGTCATTTCCTCATTAAATATTGTTTAACTGTGCTGTAATAACACACCAGTTGCTCTTTTATTATATTATGTCATTCCAGGAGTGATAATAGTGCCATTAAAATAACTGTTCACCCAAAATGAAAGAGAATAAAACGAGGCTTGTTCTAAAATGGAAAGGGAAGGGTTTTCATCTACACCCCGTACGAAGGTGAAATCTGTGCTGCAGCTCCTAAGAAAAGGTGTCAGAGTGCACCTTGCTTGACGTGGCTGTACGAGCATGAATGTGTTACATGCACCATTAGATGAGATCAATGATCCCTGCATACCTAAGTGTGAACCCTCCGCCACGGTGTGCACCCACGTGACTCTCCATCGGCGTGGAGGCAAATAGATAATGGCTGCATTTTAATTTTTGGATGAACTGATTCTCACCAGTAAAAAATGTAGAAAGATTTGCAGGAAGGTCAAGCTGCTGTTCTCCTTGGAACGCCAAGGGCGTAAAATGTGATGTTCGGAATGGCTCACTTTTAACTTTGTTCATTTGTTGGTTTACAGGGCTTCCTGATCTGTAGTCAAATCCCAGCAGGTAGACTGCAGGGCAGCAGTCCTCCTCCTCATCCTCTTCCTCCTTCTCCACACTCAACAGTCTCTGAAGTCTGTTGCTCTGAGTCTCATAGCCACGCACCAGGGGGATTGCTGATCCCCATTTCAGATAATGGCCACTCAATCTCTTATCATTTACAGCTGTCCACCGGTAAACAACAAAATGCAACAAACACAAAAAATGATAGAAACAGAAGAAAAGGATATGGAAATGCAAAGCCCCCCCCTCCCCGAGGTGTCACCCCTTCAGCACCTCCGTTGACCTCCTCACTCCGATAGCCATCAGAATCATAACTGCTTACGCTGCTGCCACTTCCTTACGATTGCAGCAGAAGTTTTCAATTTCAAGATTGATTTGTTTTGGGCAGCGCTAATCTTTTCAATAAAGAAGAAGGAGGAGAAAGAGGCCGCTGTTTTTCATTAAACCTTTGATTGCCCCTAAATCCGTTTCAACAGGACGGCAGGAGAGACGGAGAGGTCAGGTCCACCATCGTTCTCATCCAGATGCACAGCACAGCATGGGCTATTTAGTTTACCATCTGCCTAATATAGTACGATAAAGTAATGCATTTTTAACCCTCCCTAATTGGCTAAGTCATTTCATTATTATAAATATTAGGTATCTGTAATGGGGAACACTAATTCCTTTGACTAGACTAAAGATTCCTGCCTTCAAATAAGCATGCTAATCTAATTAGAAAGCTAGCAGAGCTGAACAACTACATTTTCTCATACTTAGCATTGGAGGGCCGGGGCTTTGTGGAGCAGATGTGCTGTGAAATTAATTTCCTCTGGTGTAAGCGGAGACGCTCGTCTCGCCGTCTCTGTTATGAAATTTCCATTTCACAGATGATAACCTATTATCACTTTATTCAAGGGAAACATGTTAATGGCCAGGAGGAAGATTGAATTATTCATATTTGCTCATTTCTATTCTGCGGCGCCGCCTTGCTCTTTTCATGCACTGAGAGAGGGCTAATGTAAACATGACCAGAATCCTTGTAAATTGGCTTGTAGAGGAGGCTGTTAGCATAGTGCCTGGGGACTGATGCTAGACGGGGATAACAGCTGATATCTGCAAAGTACAGGCTGTGTGTGTGTGTGTGTGTGTGTGTGTGTAAGTGCGTGTGTGGGTGCAAAAAGGAGACGGGGTGTGTTTGTGTGCGACACACAGAGAGTGCATGAACGAGTGAGGGCGTGCAGGTGTAGAAATGTGTGTCAACAGTGTAACTGGGATGCTACCAGCTGCTAACGGAGGCTAATTGGACCAGCAGTTAGCCTCACAGCTAAGTCATCTGCATGCGTACACAAACGAATCTGCACCCGTGCCACGTTTCCCCACATCAGTCGGCTCTGATAGCAGATGACATAAAGTTTTAGAAACAATTTCCATCCTTCAGAAGGTTTTTTATCAGATGAATGTTTCCAAGCAGTGTCATAGGAAGGTGCACTTATTTATTTTCCCCGAGTTGTGCTCAAAATGCTTCAGCATGGCAAGAGAGGAAGCAGCTCATTCACAAATAATGAGCCGTCCTGTCCCGGGAACGTTGCTGCTGTTCATTCACTAAATAGCGGCAGCCCCCATAGGAAACGAGCGTTGTGTGTGTGTGTGTGTGTGTGTGTGTGTGTGTGTGTGGTTCAAAGCATCCAGATAAGAATGATGTGTATTTCTGTCTTAATGATTTTCCGTTTCCTTTAATTCAACATGTTGGTACACTTCCCTTAAAACATTAACAAATATAATGTGTCTGTTTAACAAGTGAATCTGAGCTCTGTGTCGTAAGTGTTTTCCCCAAATATAACACAAGATGCTACTTGTAATGCTACAATCTTAAAAGTGTTTAACTCTTCGATCAAAGTGACCTGCTGCAAACATAATGTGTATCCAGACAGCAGCGTTCCTCAGGAATTACAGCCCATTTCTTGTGAGCAAAACCTTCCAGGTCTGGAGTGTTGCTGGGCTTTTCTGGTGCAACCACCTTCTTCAAATCCCACCAGACACTATCCAGAGGATTCTAGTGAGGCAACTGTGATGGCCTCTTTGGAATGATTCAGGATTTCATCTGCGCCCAAGCCTCGGTTTTCTTTTTGAAATGTCCAGGGCATCGTCTTCCTCACAACCGGTGAGCGAAATTCCTGATCCTTGATGAAATCCACCTTGCTGTATTTCTCTGGCGCTTTTGGGTCAGCACTCAGCAGTGGTGAAGGTCTTTATGCTCAGGCGTGGAAGCTTTATGTAAATTATGGTTTATTTAAGCTCTCATGAGGTTCGAAAAATTATGCGTTATGTATTCAAAATAGCATTTTGAGTTCAATATGGGAAGAACTGTACATTCTGTTGCACTGAGCTGTTTAAACTCCTCTTCTTTGATTTTTATTATTACAAATAGTGGATAAATGAAAAATAAAATACATTTACCAATAAACTCAATATACAATTAGACCAGAAACCTTTGCTTCAAACTGTTTTGTAAAATAGAAGCATAGAAGTTAGATTTTAGTTTCGCATTTATTCTGCTTTTTGCCGCAAGTTTTGTTCTGTTAGTCTCATTTTTGTCCACCTCCTGCAGTAGAAAGGAAACGTCTGGCTGTTACTGTAACAAAGGCAGGGAAGGTGCTAAAAAAGTGTGAGGAAAAAGAAAAAATGTTTCACATTCATATATTATGAATTCATAAAAATTGTAATAATATTTTGAGGATTTTAATGAGGTAGTTCCTCTGGACTTGTAGACGTTTTTATGCTGTGTACTATATGAGCTCAGAAATTAAACATTTAATTTCTCCTCGTACAATTATCCTACATTAGTGCAGTGTGCTTCATTAAAAGGAGGTTATCACGAATTTACAAATATTTGTCTTACCTATGTGGTAAGAAAGTACTCTTTACTGCAAAAATTACAATGCTGCTTTTAACATTTGACAAATGAGTGAAATAATCCTTTAATTTATCTCTCAAGACTTTTAGTTTAATGTTACAGATTAATTTGTTGTTTAATTTATGGTTGAGTTTTTATTGGTTTTAATTTTATGATTTTATAGTTTTATGCAATTTTACCTATCGCCAATGTTCTTTATTTTATGTCCTTTCTTAAATGATAATTTAATGATTTATTGATATGTAATGACTTGGATGATACTTCAATTCTCATCTTTGATAAAAAGAAAACATGTTTTTATAAATGAAATAAATAACATTTTGTTTTTCAAGCACTTTTGTAATAGTTGCTTTGAGAGCTCATATATGCATAACGTTTTAATAATTAAATATGTGCAAGTCCACTGCAGTCATCCACATTTTTAGCGATGTGAAGAATTTGTTGAAATAAAATAACCCTGAAACCCCCCAAAAAACCAAAGACACTTTGCTCAAATCAGGGACATCGTGATGGATGTGTCTGAGCCGAACATTTAGAAAAACATTAAGCCTGTTTCTCAGCCCAGACCATTTTATGAGACAAATTAAGGGTAGAAGGAGATTTGAGCAGCATCTCTCCCAAATGCCTGTTCTTACTTTTACAGCCAATAATGAGATTATATTTGAGTTGAAATGTGCTTGTCCTCTTAAGCCATAATAAGAATCAGTATAGCTGTCCCTCACTCTAATGCATCTTGCCCAGGGGAATGAGCTTTGAGAAAATTTACATTGCCTGTGATTTACATAATGCCTGTGGCATCATAAGTATTGATTAGTAAATCTATGACGGACCTTGCTGGTCATGAAAGTCAAAAAATCAACATCAGCAGTTCTCATGTTTTCTAACTGTGTGTCGGAAATGTAATTTGTAATTAGTCTTATTGATCCTTGGACACTGCTTCGTGTAATAATTAGAATTATGATACTATTTAAAAAAAATAACACAAATTTATCAGAAATCTAAAACTCAGATATATTTTTATGCAACTCAGAATTATTTAGGTCTACAATAGGATAACATGCATGTGAGTCCATGTAATATTCACATATTCAGTGATCACTAGGTGGCAGTATAGTATACTATAATTGCAAATATGCATATTGCCCCATGTTAAGTGTCACTCAAACTAGGGTTGCCAACTTGAGAATGAAAAAATAAGGGACACTATAAGGTCAGCCATGTGTGTGTGTGTTGGTGGTGGTGGTGCTCAGGCACAAGACGACTGGAGAGCGCAGTTCTTATGCTGGCTGGCTCAATCAGGCGATCCGATGTGGGGACTGTCACCTGGTCGGAGATGGGGCTGGCGACCGAGCGCTCACACATCCACTCCACATAGCACATAATGAAAAAGCACAACACAGTACAGCATAACAACACGCTAACGGCTGTGATCTGGCATATCAACTTATTATTTGACAGTTATGAATATGGTAATACCTCAAGTTGATAGCATTGTTGACTTTGGGTCAGAGGGTCAAGCCCCGTTGCCCAGTTCCCCCTGCTCCGTCCCACCCCTGGAGTGGGATCCACGTTGTGGAGAAAATACAGAACAAAAGGCGTCCCTTATCAATTCAATACGGGACGCACCTATGTTGTAAATAATAAGGGACGATTCCGTATTTCAAGGGACGGTTGGTAACCCTACCTCCAACACTTGTCCTTCTATCAGGGTCCTTTCACACAGTGTAAACCTGACATTTTGATGCATTCTATATTGTAGCTGCCATCATTGCACTCCAAATAAGGTGTTATTTTTCACAACATAGCTATATTTTAATTTCTATTAATATTTTACAAATGTTCAACTGATTGCTATTTTCTATTTCTGCAAGTGCACACACTGAAAATAGTATATATTTAGACAAATTTGGTGATTTATGTATTTTAAAAAGTGTAGAATCAAATATCTGATACTTTTAGAAAGCTACTTTTCAAGAAATAAGCAATTTAAAATGATGTCCATGAAGCTGCTTGAGGCAGGATCACGCGCTACTCATTCTTATTATAAAGGCAAAGCCTATGATGCTCTGGTGGACTTCAGTGATGCACTGTCCAACAAAAATAATTTTAAAATGACAAAAACAAAGAACAGATTGCATAATCGTGCTTAATGCAATGCAGAACTTGTCTAATAAAGACTCTTTGACCGCGATCCCTCTTGAAGACCGCTTTATAACACTGCTGCTTAACACAATCCATAGCAATCCAAATCCTTATCAATATCAATTTACTCATATCAATAAAGATCAGGCTCCCTGTGGATCAGCTCTCACTGGCATCCGTCTGACATTGCAGGCCCCTCAACACCCGGACAACTCCCCCTACTCGACACACACACACACACACACGCACAGCAGCCCTCGACTTTGGCGTCAATAAGGCTGACCGTCTTCGTGAGAGTATCGACAGTTATCAAAAAATGCCCTTGATGTAATTTCATGCCTGTCGACACTCACGGGCCATATGCTAAGGATTATGGGATGCCTGTGTGTCGCATAAACGTCAGGCACTGCGGAGCTGGGGCCCTCGGTCACTTTATAGGAGCCTTTAATGGCCCTGGCGGCCAATGTTAGAGCCACAATAGCCGAGTACAGCAGACTGTCCACTGGGGGGCTGCCATCAGCCTCAGCCATGGAACAGCCAGGCGATCCTGCCCCCCTCCCGAGTGTGACACTAACTTATCACATTAAAGGGTCCGCAGTGTCACAGCATATGTTGAGACTCTGAGTGTGATGCTTTAATGTCATGAGACTCTCATTTACATTTTGCAAAGTTGGCCACAAATGCACAGTGAAACAGAGGGCAGCGAGCAGGCAGACATTCGCCCGTTCACCGTGTCATTGAGGACGAAGATGATGGTCATACGACAGCAGGTGGAGTTTTCTGTTACCACAAGCAAGCCTGTAAAGTTTGTGAGCTGTAGCGTTGCTGCTATAATTCATCATCACCACGAAGTATAAATAACAGGTTTACACTAAACTACATTTTAAAATGCATGATCAGAGTGTTAAATTATTTTTTGGTTCAACTTTATTTTGTTATATTTTGGTGTCTCAAATGTGGTGCTTTTTTCAAATCTTCAGCTGAATGAAACAGCTACCGGCATCCTGGTGGCCAAAAGTTCTCTCATACTCTACTCTTTAATGTACTTCCATAAATACATTATATGGCATAAATCAAAATTTCCAACAACAGCAACGTGGAATAAATAATTCATTCCTTCCTCCCTTCCTGGCTGTGCGTTGCTTCACGTTTTAAATGAACACACTCAGCTGCACATCTTGCACAAGTATGCATTTGTTTTTGAATAAATCTGAATATGTCATTATATTTGCTTTACCAATATATACTGTGAAATAAAGCGAAATTGCATCACAGAAATGATGTCACATGGTAGCGTGTTTTACAACACAAACCAAAGACATTTGCAGTGATTTTTTGTGTGTTTGCATCCTTTTCTTTCCTTGAATTTAATGAACTCTCCCCCCCTCCTACCCCCTTTCTGCACTTCTTTGTTTTCCTGCTGCCGATGGCAGCTGAAACGCCTTGGCTGTTTTGTAAGCATGTGCACATCCTGATCTCTCATAATATTAGTTAAAATCAATGTGCTGCTTTTTTAATTATTGCTCATGGTACAAAGCGGGGAAGGCTCATTTAAGGGCGGATCGATACGGGAGAGCGATTGGTAGACGGTGGAGCTGTACATCAGGCGGCTTGATGTGAAAATCATTGGGGCCTGTGCAGGCTGTGGCTCGTGCTGATCATCCTGGTTAGCCCCCCAGCTGGCTGCAGGGCCTTGGTAATGGGTGAACCCTCTGTGAACCAGCATCCTTAGCCTCTCTACACCCCTCAGAGCAGCACACAGTCTCACACCTCCCCAACCTCTATGCAGGGCAGGAATAAAACATCATAAACTCTATTACAAATAGAATCAAAAAAGTAAGGTAGAAAATTCAAGTGCATTTCTCATTCTCGTCTCTTCAACTCCCCATTGATTATCTGTGCCTGGGATTACTCTCTTTATATTTGGTCCTGTTTTCTTACTTGTGTTTCCCTAGATACAGCAGCGCATTGCTCCTGCATGTGCACTTCTATTATCTCTGCTATCTGTCCCCTGACCACGACCAGGCCTGACTGGATACTGGTGTCACTCTGCTCTGTGGGCTTTAAGGAGGTTAATAACTTGGGCCTACGGACATTATTTAAGGGTAGCCAGTGAAAATGTAACGCTCCCCTGTTTCTGTTGCTTTAGATCAACCTCTGACCCGGGAATCTTCCCTCTCACACGAGCCCACATGACAAACACATCTTTACAGCTACTACACCCTGCTTTCTCTCACTTTGCACACACTCTCCTCCCTCCTCAGTTTTAGGGGAGGCCAATCCAGATCTCCTTCATCATGCAGTTTGGCCCCTCTGGCGCTAAACTGATACAAATGACGTTAATCTTGGAAAGTGTGAACGGCAGCGTTTCACGGTCTCTTACCGTTATTTGTCACCATTTCTGTCTCCAAAATGGCTCCATTTTGCAGAGAGATAAAAAAAATAAAGTTTAAAGACCAAATAATTGTTTTCATCATTAGGTCACTAACCATTTATTATGTAGTTTGTATATCAGCACCAAGAGGATGGTTTATGCAGGGTCTTCTGTGACCAATCTGATGCCTACGTGAGGGTATCAATCCCTATAAACACTGATCAAATGCTCAATCGGCATCGTGGAGAGCAGGATTGCACATTTAGTGTTTCCCAAAATAATTTCCTCATTTCCTACATCTACCCATTTAATAAATAGTTGCTTGAAATACATTTATCTTCCTCTTCTTCTTCTTCTCAGTCTTATGTAAACCATTTCAATTCTTGTATTAGCCTTTGCTAAAAACACATTAGTAAGGCCTAAAATGCATTTTGACATTCGCTAAAGGCCCCCATGCAACCATTTAAATCAAATGTCTTTATTTTGACAAGCTACCAGTGTCCAATTTGAATTTAATGCTGGTTGGACACAGTGACCCTTCTCTTTACACAGCATTCTGGAAACACTAATGTAATGGTTGTTTCTCATTTGGATCGGTTTTTGAAAATGATCATTATACATCATCTGCATCATTCAATTCCTTATATATGCAGAGCTCTCACACACACTCCTTCACTCACACTGGGGGCAGATGGCTATTCAGGGCATCAATCATTTGTCCACAGGAGTAGCTCATTTACTAATTAAAATCTTTAAAAAGAGAGCAAAATTGACTAAGCACTAAATTCTTAATCGCAAGTTTTGAACAACTGACATTCCGATCAATAGCGAGATACCAGTCAGGCCCATGCATTTAGGATTTATGAACCAGCTTCTTTTTTTTTTTGCCTGATCACTAGGTCATTTATTTTGCCTGTAATTCCCCTGCTTAGCTCACTGTATTCAATCATTCAGATTGTATTGTATACTGGATGGCTCTGCATGTCTTTCTCCAGTGATGACAAGGCACACAAGATAATAATAATAAAATAAAAAAAAGCTGGGAAAGCCATAAATTACAAGCATTGCTCATTTTTCTTGCTTGTCAACGTTGATGCCTGTCAATTTCAAAGGCTCCATGTACTTTATTCTAATGAAAGAGGCGGAAGTCACAGCACTCTTTCATTTGGTTGAAAATGCTCTGTTCAGCCAGATTTAAGATGAAATGATGCTTTTGGTTATGGCCTGTGATTAATGACAAGGACGTCAGAGTTCATCTAAATATAGATGATCTGCACGCGCCCGTCAGTGATCCTGAGTCTGCCCCATGCAGAGATAAACGTAGCACCGCAAAAAAGGATCCCGACACCTACTCCTCATTTACAGAATCATGACACAGCATAATATACTTATGGTAATTTTGCACGGGGCGACTTACGACCGAGTCTGCTGACGACAAAACCCTTGCAAATAATTGTGGTCATAAATTAACGACACCCTGTCATTTCCTCGTTTAATCTCATGTTAATCTCATTTGTAAAAATGTGGCTGAACAATTCATCTTCCTGACCTCTCTGTCCAAGCAGTCAACAGGTGAGAGGCGAGCTTCACCCTGGACAAGCTGCCAGGTCATCGCAGGGTCACACAGACAGGCAATCATTCACACACACACACTCACACCTATGGACAATTTAGCGTAACCATTTGACCTAATTTGCATGTTTTTGGTTGTGGGAGGAAACCGGAGAACCCGGAGAGAACCCACTCAGACACGGGGAGAACATGAAAAGTCCTCACAGAAAGGATTCAAACATGTGACCTTCTTGCAGTGAGGCAACAGCACTTACCACCCTGCTGCCCAATTCAATTCATTTTTATTTCTTTGGCGCCATATCATTACAGAAAGTTATCTCAAGGCACTTTACAGGTGCAGCAGAGAAAGATAGAACCTAACTTATGCCAAAAGAGAAAGCACTTCCTTTGAACAGGTAGAAACCTTTCACAGAACCTACGACTCAGTCGGCGGCCATCTGTCTTGACTGGCTGGGTTGAGAAAGAGGGAGAGACAGAGGTAGAGAGACAATGAGAGTGTGGCAAGGGGTAGAAAGGCAATGACATAGAGGGAGAGAAAGAGAGAAGGACAGAGAGGAGGAGAGACAAAAACAGAGAGTGGGAGAGAGGCAAATAGAAGAGGAGCAGGCAAACACAATGAAATTTACACTACAATGTATTCTTTCATGAAATGTTTCACTTCCTAGTTTGTCTGAAGAGCTTCTGAGAACTCCAGAAAGTTATTGTTAAGTATAAATCAAACAGCTATTATTATTAATCAGTTACTCTGAATCACAAAAAATCATCACAACATCAAATCACTTTCAGTACCATATAGAAATACTTTAGTACAGACAGATGCATGAAACCCTGCTGAAGTAGCAGGAACAAACATGCCTGCCCTCGTTATGTTACTGTATTTTTATATATTTTGATCGATAATCTATAATTCTTGCATTTTAAACTACTGCTAATATTTTGTTTGTGTTAGACAATGTCAACAGGATCTAATGTAGATAGGTGTATAAAGCATGTAAAAGCTCACATCTTGATGCAATTTGTGTCTGCACTAATATCTCCCTGTGGCACTCCATCATTTTCTAAATAACTATGTAATGGAGCTCACCTCCACATGACCCCGTTGGCCTCTGCTGGCAGAAGAACTGCAGGTGCAGATCTTCGGACACCTAGAACAGACACTGTGGGCCCGTAATGATGTGGATCACATCATTAAAATGCAAGGAGTTGATTCTTGGCCAACGTCCGAGCTCTCCAGAGTCCTTTAATCAAAATCACTGCTGTAGGATCCAACTTCCCGTTGATATACAGCGGGTTGAGATTTTAATATGTAACAAAATGGAATTGTACTTGAATAAAAGTCTTATAATGTTGGTAAATCTTGAACGAATATAAAAAAATGAATTTGGAAATATCAATTAGCCCTCTTCTCCTCGTCAGCTGCATCTGACTATAGATCTATAGAGCATGAGCTTGACTAGATGTCTTTGTATATAGACATATTATGTGAGCTTAAAAATGCAGAGCGGAGGGCCCACATTTATCTGAGAAAACATTGCATGTTATCAGATCATCTCGTAGCTGCCTCCCCTCCTGCAGAGAACAAGAGGACACAGCGTAAAACACAGATTCCCAGCCGCTTTCATCGGAATTGAGTCAAGTTGCTCTTTCATGAGAGAATGTAAATGTGTCATTTATACCTGTCTTGTCTTTTATCATGATAAAGCAGTTCATACGCTGGGAAAAGGGGAAAAAAGAGAAATGCGAGCAGTTGCTTCATTCATCGCCTGTCCTGTTTCATTCACGCGCTTGTGATTCTCTATCATGCTCCTCTCAACAGCCGTCAAGAGGCCGGCTTGCATTGAAACAAATCTCTCATATTCTGCTTTTTGATTTCATTCTTTCTCCCCGTCGTCTCTCCTATTAGCTTATTCATTCTTCACATGTGACTGCCAGCCTGTTAAGGTCATATTAAACCCAAGCAATCCACTTTAAATGGTTATCTACGACGCGCATTAAAAAGCTCTTTGCTGCCCTTTAAATATTGTGATTGGGTTATAGGGGGGGTCGCTGTTTCGGAGCGCTGATCGCTCTCCCAGGAGCCTGCTTCAGAATATAAATTGAGTAATATTATAAAGGCGGGCACTCCAGAAGGACTGGGTAATGAATAGGATTCATGATCTGAGGAGGAATAGGAGGTCATTCAATGAAGTGAAATACTCTAATAACTCCAATCCAAACCCACACAGATGATGATACATTAACTGAAAGATCCATGCATTCTTGCTCCCCCCCCCCCCCCCCCCCCCCATTGTGTCGGACCACATGAGCATTACATCTATTCTGTGTGCTTGCAGTCAAGAAAAATAAATAAAAAATGTGAGGTGGGTGGTAATGGTTATTTAAAGTTCTCGATTTATCTTTAACGGCAAGGCCATCTACACCGGTGATGAAGGGTCAGATCAAATCTCTGCAAATCTTGTAATCTCCTGGAAATACATGAATAAAAAATAAATAAATAAAATAGGCCGATTTGTAATTTAATAGTCATGCAATTTCATAATCTTCTGCAAACGTCTCAAGAAATGTACCCGGCAGATCAGACAACAGATTAATTTACTCCCACCAGAGGCCTAAATGCAAGATATTAAGTTTCCAGACGTTAATCCCTCTGTGATTATTATAATTTTTTTTGTCTTCAAGGAATTACATTCATCATCTGACATAGTAAGCTGCGTTTATTTGAGACGGCCCATTGATAGTTTTTCATGTTATCCCTTCATATCAGTTTTCTTTTCTTCGTCTCTTTATCTGATCTGTGTCACTTATACCTGAGGACGACTGTCTGCATGTTACTTAACTGTACCCGGCTGGGATTAACATTGAATATATGCTGCTCAGTCGTGAGCTATTAATCATAGCAAGGAACTCCTAGAGTGGCAAAAACTATTTCTTTATATACTGTATAATTTAAATAGTTTGCTAGCTATGGTGGCAAATGTTCCTGTTTTCTGTTCAAGAACTTTGTTTATATTTCTCTCTTTTTTTTTTGCTTATCTGAAAAGACTGAAGAACTGCAAGCAGCTACTGTTATATCATGCATTTAATAGAAACCAGTAGGCTTTCTTTCTGTCACTGCATTGATGGAGTGTATAGGATTGCTGGAATGAGTTGAGTTTCTTGCAACCAGGCACAGGGAAAATTGTTAATTCCACTTGTGATGACACCGACTCGGCAAGCACAACAGTTTTCAAGTGCTGACACTGACCAGTAATGACTGAAGGAATGGATGGAGAATATAAGTGTGTGTGTGTGTGTATGTGGAGGGAGAGGGATGCGGACCGAGAGGGGCTAAGAAAGGATAGAGGAGTCAGTAAAAGAGACACTAGTAAAGTATGAGAGAGTGAAAAAGAGGGGAGAGAGCGAGAGAGCGGCACAGCTGCTTTTGCACAATCGCCTTTCAGCATCTACAGTCCCGGGCCAAAATACCATTAATACAAGTGTCAGAGGAGTGAGTGGAATCAGGCACAGCACGATGGCTTTGAGTGGCTTGAGAAGAAAATGCCCACAATCCTTTGGGGATGGGCCTGTCCGAGATGGCTGTCCATTCTTCCCGGCCCCCTTTTGTGGCGATGCCTCTCTGTCCGTCCTCTCCCTTGTATTTTTGTGTGGAGATTAAATTGCACATGATCTCTAATGCCTCCGAACCTCTGCTTGTCGTAGGTCGACAACCTCTCTGCGACTCAGATAATAGAGGCATCCGGCTGTTTGTCTTGCGGTGGAACGCTCGTCCGCCACAGTCCAGTAACCCGCCATTGTCACACAGTCCGAAGCAATTAAGTAAAATGGCGGATAAAGCCTCAGCGCGTCCTTTCAATATTTATTACATCCTCTCCGTGAAAAGGGCTATTTAGTCGCCGTATCTAAAATGATCGCTAATGCAATTACAAGTGCATTTGGAATACGCATTAAGGGTAATCTTCACCTCTTGGAGGAGACCCCAGTGTCGGGAGATACGGGATGAACGTTACAAAGGGTGTTACATGCCTGTGAATAACAAAGGGAATCCACCGTATCAACATCTGAGGCTAAAATGCTTGTTGAGGCAGGTTTTCTTCTTACCATCAAGGCGGCGACCGGTACAATATGTGTTTATTTAATATATTTTGTCTCCTTAAAGCTGGAGCTCATTGCCGGGGCGCGCACACTCACCGCTTGCCCATCCGACATCAGCACCAATAGCAGGATGCAAACGTTTTTTCATTGGTGTTTGTGTAGCTGATTTTCAGTCTCTGTTTGCTCAGACATGCACGGAGCTCTCCTGATCCCCAGTCTTTTGTATTTCAAACGAATATGAAATACAAAACATACTTTTGATATATGTTTGCGGGCCAACTGTCAGGAAGTTTGGCTTGTGTGACGAGATAGTAAAACGCTTGGATCCTTTTTTTTAAGTTAAGCCTCATGAAAGTGGAGCTCAAAATAGGCGCGGTGACTCAAACAGGAAAACGCTCTTGTCAACAACAGACCTCTGGTTTAGAGCAGATGTCGTTAAGTAATGTCTTCCACAAAAGACTTCATTAAAACCCTCACAGGAGATGTGTCGCTGCTTGTGGAAATATGTGCAACATTTTGCTGCATAAATTGCTCACATAAAACTGGACAACGCAAAAAAAAAAAAAAGCATATGGCCTTTGCCTTGTTTACAGCGAGGTGATCCAGCTACTGTTAAACAAATGAAGAGCTCCTCACCGGAAGAATAGAAGCTTGGTTATAAAACTAATGTCAAATTAACTGGAGGCAGTTGGGTTTGAAATGAAAGCTTCAAAGTGGGCATGTGAGCAGTCGGTGTTGTCATCGATCAGGTCGCAGCGATCCTCTCACGTAAAGCTCGATGCACATTGCGTAGCACATGTTAGGTGAGTTATCCTTCCAGCCACTTTGTTTGTTTGTTCTGTTTCTTAGTTTTATTTCTACACAGAGGTGTGAATAATCTTGATGTTTCCTACTGCCTGTTAAGGTCTTTTTTTTTTTTCTTAAAGTATATATTTCTAAAGTTAAAATCAACACCTGAATTATTGGGGGTTTTATTTTTCTATTTTTATTCTACTCTGGAGCGCTTTGACGACCAGCAATCCCTTTCTCTTTTTTCATCTACCATCACCTCAAAACAGGCTGTGCAAAAGCACAACAGTGATAAAATGAATTCCCTTGTCTGGTGACCCCTTTGGAGTATTCAAGGGCATCACAGCACCTTCTCTGAGTGTGCATTTGCAGTGTGTGTTGAGAGGCGTGATGTCTGATGCACCAAAAAGCACAAAGCTTAGCAGTCATCATTTTTGATTGCGCTTCCTGTTGCTGCCTCATAGTTAAATCTCCCTGAGTAGTTCTCACACCTGAACACGTCATTACAACATCACACCTTTTTGTCAATGCTGGGGACACCTATCAGACAGACTCCCGTTTGAGCCGCGCTACTATCATTGGATGTGTCACAGAAGTGGAACAAACGGAATCCGTTCTGCCCTTCTTGCATTCAGATATTTGGGGCAAAAATACAGATTCAGCAGTCCCAGAATGAAGAATCTGTCTGAATGGGGCTTTTGACATCAAGCAAGCACATCTCTCAAAATAGCAGTCCATATTAAAAAGTCAAGAGCTATCCACCGAGGTGGAAAGCAAATGCTAAGAGGCTTTAGCTACCTGGAAATGTCACACCTTTTAGAAATATAAATTATATTCCTGTCATTGACTTGGGGCCTTTCTGTGAGGACTTTGCATGTTCTCCCCGAGTCTGCGTGGGTTCTCTCTGGGTTCTCCGGCTTCCTCCCACCACCAAAAACATGCAGCTTAGGCGGATTGGTGACACTAAATTCCCTATAGGTGTGAATGTGTGTGTGAATGATTGTCTGTCTTTGTGTCGCCCTGTGATGAACTGGCGGCATGTCCGGGGTGTGCCTCGCCTCTCGCCCGATCGGCTCCAGCACGACTTGCAACCCCGTAACAGACAAAACGGATCAGAAGATGAATGAATGAATGAATGAATAAAATGTGCAGGCTTGATGCAAGACTGTGGGTGTATCCAGGTAGCTGATTTATATCAAATATGACGCTGTATTTGTCTTCAAGTCGTTTCACAGTGCTGTGTGCAGATAGCAAGGCTAATGCTAAGAGGTTTTGTTGTCCTGAAAACAAATTGTAAGGATGGCTTCATTAAATGTATCTTATTTGCTACTTGTGGACATGTCTAATGTAGAATATGCCAAATGTGATTCGTCTTGTGGTCTTGTAGCATCTTCTTGTGGAGCAGTGCCGAGTATCCAAAATAAAGATGTGCATTTTATGTGCAATTACTTTTGCTGTCAAGTGGTTGCTAGAGTAATCCGACTACTTTTTAGGTCCATGAAATGAGTTAGGATCAACGGCGTTGATCTGTGCACCTAATGCTGTTTTTCTAAACCTCTCCAGAGATGTTCCCCCCCTTCGCTGATATTTTCAGCAGCTTCCACGGTGTCTTTGCTGACCACATCATTTGTTGGATAAAGTGGTTGAATGAATTGTCTCAAAGCAGACATCAATCTGCTGGAGACGGTGACTTTGAGCTCGCTAGCAGATTTGAAGTTGTGTCACAGGGACAAGGTTACATGCAATGCGCTGGATATTCCATCATCCAGCACTGAAGCATTGACTCCTGCATGTCTGTTGCCTGGACGAAGTCTCTGAAAGCTACTTCCCTCTGTGAGGACCGGTCTGCTGACAGCTTGGAGCCAGTCCCTCTGTCCCCTCTTTCGCTCTCTTCCAATCTCTCTTAATTGACTTCCCAGTTTGATAACACACGCCTGTCTGATTGGAGCCAGGCTGTCTCGCTGATGCTCAGAGGAATGTGCCTCTTCAATAGCAGATCAATTAGTCTATTGAGATAACCAGGGAAATAGGTCCTGTACCCTGGCTCCTATGTGAAAGGGGCTCAGTGTCGTCTTGTCACTGTTCTTCAAAAAAAAAAAAATCTGTTACAGTATTATACATGAACTGTATAGCCATAGCTGCTTTTATATATATATACATATATATATATATATAAAAAAAATAGCAATCTTGAATAATTTAATAATAAAAATAATGCATTTTATTTATATAGCACTTTACATTTCAAAAGACATCTCACAGTGCTACATATGCAGCTATCTTTGTTCAAAGTAAAATGCATTATCCAGGATTAGGGATTTCATTTGAACTTTTTGATCATTATTTGTGTCTCTAATCATGCAGAAATACTTTGTGATGCTGACAGATGGCAGGTTTCTTGTTATTTCTTATGCTAGTGGTGATTCATCTTGAGCCATGCCAGGTGGCTCGAATATTCGTTTCATGTTGATAATTCCACAGATTAGTCCCCCCCCCCCCCCAAAAAAAAGAAAATATTTAAGCTTCAAATACTTCTGTTTTCAGGATCACAGGGTGGGTTTGGGAAAGGCCTGCCCCTGAAGATTCACTCAGTTTGCCCAAAATTAACATCGATCTTAAACCCTGTAATTTGATGCATCCCCGTATCACCGGAAAAACGTACAAGCTATAGATACCAAGTGCAGGGTGGCTGAGTAAAAAACCCCTGATGGAGTAAAAAAGAGATTTCCTCTTCCCCACGTTTCAATGCAATAACCAGGCCAAACAACAGGCCACCTGACACCACATCATTGCATCAACCCCACAGATCTGGTTTCCTCTGCCTACTGAGGCATATCCAGCAATTGTGTCCTTCCGTAAGCAACTTTTATCGAGGCTTATAGAGGAGCCTCCAAGCCCAGGGGTCAGGGGCCAATGTGCTGATGGATTATGGGGTTTCACTGTGCCCGGTGCTGCTGACAGGCTTTATTGGTTAGGAGGATGAGCTTGTAACCCTTTATATATAATTATTGTATTAAGGCCAGTGTGCCCCTGCCTTGCTGGCACTTGTCTCTGGGTCAATGTGGAGATAATTTCAGAAATGAATAGTTAGTATCGACCAGCCCCCTCAGCGATGGCTTATCAGTGCCCACAGATAGGTCGCTGTAGATTATTATAGCTTTGCCTTTTATGGCCACTCCCATACACTTATTTTTGAAGCAGGTAAGGTTCAAACAAACAATTTAGAATGGATTTTTCTTCCGTTTTTTTTGCCACCTTTTCTCTACACTGTGGAATAAGCAATAAATCACAATTGTTTGTCTTTTATTTTTTTACCTCCTTTCTGCTGTTGTTCAACTCACAACGAGCGTTTGGCTGGTCTCTGAGGACTATAGGGAGGAAGAGGAGGCCAAGCGTCAGCACTGGAACACCGGTTGAGGGATTGAGTGAGCTCTGGTTGAGACAAACCAGTGATCTTCAGCCTGGTGTTTGGTAGAGGACTTGGTGTTTTGTTATTCAGTGTGTTGCAGACTGGTGCGAGGGGACCCCAGTGAACAGAGGACGGAGACGGTGAACGTTGACTTTGTATTTTACCGATTTGGGTTCATCAGAAAGCTCAATGTCCTGGAGCTGTACACAGGGTTTGCGGGGCGGCTGGAGCCCAACGAAAATATCTGGTTTAACAAAAGACACAGCCGAGAAAGAATAACAAAAAGGCCAGCTCTACTAACATTCGTTCTCAAAACAAAAAGAAAATGCTACACAAGACCTGGGCGCACGAATCAGCGGCGGTCGGCAAGGCGAGGCGAGACGCAGGGACGGGGAGCGGCAGAAAGACATTCTGCACCCAGAGGCGAAATCCAAAGAATAGTCCGACTGGGAGCAGCAGGCGGAGCAGGGCTTATGAAGGCTGGTGGTAATCTGCCTCACTCTGCCTCAGGTGTGTCCGGGGTGACTGCAGCCAATCCGCACGCCACAGGTCCTGGAGCGAGAGGCAGACACAGGTGTGCGTAATAAGGCAAATCATGAATTGCAGCAACATGACCCTCACAGTGATCTGTGGCACCAGTAAAGAGCTGGTATAGGGGAACCTGACCGTCAATTTATTGGCGCCTTGGGTTGATCGTGCAACATTTACTACTCAGAAACTGCACTGTAAATGTACATTGACCATCAGAGTACTCTATTTTCCACAATTAAGGAATACAGTATATTTTCTTCAAATAAATATACCGTATTTTCCGGATTATAAGTCGCGGTTTTTTTCATAGTTTGGTCGGGGGTGCGACTTATAAATCGGAGCGACTTATATATGCTTTTTTTTACAAAATCTGTGAGCGCAGAGACAGTAGCCTACACATTTCTATAACAGGTGTTACAGGGAACTCTGTGACCCGTCAGAATCTGTCGCGGTTTCTGGAGGTTCAGAGTTATCTGTCACACCTGTTATCTAAAAACACAAATTAGAAGGGCTGAATGAAAATGGCGCAGAAAAGAAAGTCATATTCCGCGGCTTACAAGCTTCAGATAGTGAAATATGGAGCCGAAAACGGCAATCGAGCAGCAGAAAGAAAGTTTGGAGTGAGCGAAAAACTTGTAAGGGACTGGCGAAAAGCGGAGGTTACGCTTACTGAAATGAAGAAAACAAAGAAAGCTAATCGCGGGCGACAAGCTAGGTGGCCGCAGTTGGAGGAACGAGTTCACGCATGGGTGCTTGAACAACGTGCTGCTGGGAGAGGTTTGTCAACGGTGCAGTTGCGTCTCCGCGCCCAGGTGGTTGCCAAGGAGGTGAATATAAACGGCTTTGCGGGAGGACCTTCTTGGTGTTACCGCTTCATGCAACGCAAACGCCTCTCTATCAGAGCAAGGACGACACTGTCCCAAAAACTGCCAGCGGACCTCCAAGCCAAGGTTGACAGTTTCCGCGCGTTCATTGAAAAGCATATAAGTGATCACAACGTGACACCGGATCATATTATTAACATGGACGAGGTCCCCCTCACTTTTGACATCCCCATGGGCCGAAGTGTTGCAGAGAAAGGGCAAAAAAGTGTGAATATCGTTACAACTGGTCATGAGAGATCACACTTCACAGTGGTGCTGGCATGTTGTGGAGACGGATCAAAACTGCCACCGATGGTCATTTTCAAACGAAAAACCATGCCAAAAATCCAATCCTCCTCAGTTGAAGTCGCCGTGAACGAGAAAGGGTGGATTGATCAAGAAATGATGAACTTGTGGCTTACAAAGTGCTACAATAAGCGACCGGATGGCTTCTTTAGAGCACGCAAAGCTCTGCTTGTGATGGATAGCATGAGAGCGCACATCACACCACAGTTAAAAAATAAATTAAAAGTTCTCAACTCCATACCTGCCATCATCCCTGGAGGCTTAACCAAAATACTCCAGCCACTTGATATCTCCGTGAATAGGAGCTTTAAGGCAGTTTTGCGTAACCTGTGGGAGCAGTGGATGACGGATGGAGAGCACAGCTTCACGGCAACCGGGAGAATGCGCCATGCAACTTTCCTGGAAGTCATTGAATGGATCGACAAAGCATGGGCTTCAGTGACAACCGTAACCATCCTGTCGGGATTCAGAAAGGCTGGAATAATTGGAACTGCAACTGACGACGAGTCTGATGTAAGCGACGTAGAAGAGGAAGCGGCGTCTTGTCTACCTGCCGAGTTGGGGGAGTTGTTCAAAAGTGACACCGAGGATGAAGATTTCCTTGGATTTCGTGATTCGGAGTAAAACCTGATATTTTGGTAAACTTGTTAGCATGTTCTTTGTGCTATATGTTGTTTGGTGTTGGATTTTATCAAATAAATTTTCCCCAAAAATGCGACTTATCCTCCAGTGCGACCTATATATGTTTTTTTCTTCTTAATTATGCATTTTTTGGCTGGTGCGACCTACAATCCGGAGCGACGTATAATCCAAAAAATACGGTACTTCTAATGTACTTTTGGCTTGTTCCCTCAGGGGTCGTCATGTTAAATCAACCTTCTTCACTTCACCCTGTCCTTTGCATTCATATAAGGTTGTTTGCATGTTTAGGATTTGCTCCGGAAGCCATTCCCACCTCATCCCTCCGCATTTATCTGGGCTTGGGGAGACACTGGCTGTGGCACGCTAGCTCCTGCTAACCGTGCTACCTATGAGACTGCATTCTTCAATTAAATATTCACATCTTGAAAATTTACAACACAATGCTGGAGACAATATTGTATGCAAATATTAGCAGCGTGATTTCAATCTACAGCATATATCCTGAATTTTATATTAATTTAAAATACTGCTTTTAAGTTTTTACTGAATTTGTGAATTGACTGCCACATGGGTGAAATTTCAGTGAATATTGTTTTTTTTTGAGAAAGTGGATTGATTCCTATCAAACCTGTTATATGCAGATGGACAAGCGGTAGGCATGGTGGGATATTAATTAAAATGCTGACTAGTCAGTGGATGTTATCTTATTGAGCCAGTTTCCCAGATCTGTGATATCTTTCCCTTTCCCATGATGCTTTGCTGTGACCAGTAATTTCACAATGGATTCCTGATTTTCATGCTAGAATCAAACATTTTATTGTCGCTTACATGATGTTCTTGTATGAGATTAATAGAGTAGGATACTGTTCAGAATTTACTGGAAATTCTGAGCCATGCTTTATAGTGAAACTATGGCTCTGAACCATGCAAAGTATTGCACTCCCATAAAGTTGCAGCACCGCTGTACAGTGTTTGTGTGTTTATTCATCCAGTAGCCTCTTTGTTTGAGCAAGCCAAGCCCTCCAGTGTCATGTTTGTACTTTCCCCCTCTTGCCTTCTAAACTGTGAATGACAAGATGTATCCATCAGAGTACTGGAGCTCAATTTCAATAGCAGCTCAGGGGGAATCATTCAGAGAAATGTAATTTACTCACTATTGGTCAGTTTGACCCATGACCTCATTCACTTGACATGGTTGCCATAGAAACCATTGAAAAAGAACAAGAGGAGAGTCAGATAGCATCATTTCAGCTGCTCATCCAATACTCACAATCAAACAAACAAAAAAAAAAAAACAGATGGCAGAAGAAAGTAGAGTGTTTGAGCAGCAGAACGAGAGGCAAATAAACCAGAGCAAACCGGATCTGGTTTCCAAGATGTGGGGGATCGTTCGAGTGGTCTTACATAATTATATCAACATGACTATTTGTCATAACTGTCAGACACAGTCATTTTTCCACGCTACTGACAGATTAATTACACCCAATTATTTCAGAAGTGTTCTCATAATAATTAGTCATACAGTTACACAGTGCTAATAGCTCAGGGATCAAAGAAAACAAATGACTATCATACATCATTTCAATTAACCAGCATGATAGATTAATTAACACTCTGTCATTTTAATGCCCTGGGTGGTCGAGTATGATGAGGGATGATCAGAGGGGGGGGTTCACTTCAGCAATGTGAATATGAAACGCAAATAAACGTCACCGGTTGAAACTCTTATCATCTCCCACACGTCATGGATGTTATTGAAATCTGCTCATAGTTGTTTTTAATTACTGGAACATGTACGTATTATTTATGTTAATAAGATAGAACCCGTTCTTTTACACATTTGCTAAAGTTTCTTTTAATTTGGAAAAAAATATTTTGACCCACTTTAATTCATGTTGGCCAACAGAGCATAAAACATGAGTCTGGATCAACTGCATCAAAAATGACATGCATAATGACTACTTGGTGAAATTTATACCATTAGTCGAGAAATGACACAAGAATTAGCTCATTTGCTATCAACCCTCTGTCCCCATTATTGTCTTAATATACCACTAATTTACATCAGCAAGGTTGCAAATGGCAGATAATGAACAAAATGAGAATGTTTTGTTCATTAATATATAAAGTCATCAAAATGTTGCAACTAAATGTCTTTGTAAATCCAATCAACATCTCATAGCCGGGATAAAAACAGATTATACTTCTCACCGTAATTTTGAGAACACTTACACTTACTCGCAAATTAAATTTTGTTGCGGTGTTTGTAGTGGCCAACATTTCAATGACAAAAAAAGCTATACACTGTGCTGAAAAGCATATTTATCATAGGTATTTTATTTAGACTAAAAATGTACAGTAGTAGAAACTAGAAAGCATCTCATTCATCTTCTCTGCACTCAGATTAACAATATATTAGCTATAAACTGTATATATATATAAAAATTTAAAAACAGATATTCATATCATTTTGTAAATTGTGTCTGGGGTAAAACCCTACTCTTTAAACTTCCTGATCAGTGCAGCACAGTTTTCATCTTCACACAGCTTCACTGACTTCCGGCTTGTATCATTCCCGATCTCATCTCTTTGCCCCTGGGTGTGACTGACTCTCTCATTAGCTCATTTTTAACCCACGCAGCAGAAGCAGAACCGGTTTGTTCATAACAGTTTACAGTAGGTCAGCACTGACCCTCCATCAGTCTTCACGTGAACATTGATCATGAGGGGCCGGGACACAGGCCGGGACACGGGCCTTTAACTCTGACTGTCAATGAAAATGTCAGCAGGATTGTTCTCTTTCATACTGAAACCTGCTAAAAATGGCAAAAACAAAAAAACAAATTCTTAGATGGTGTCCGGTTTTGATTGATGTTTCTGTCTGACGCTACCGGTCCATAAAGAGGACAGAATGGAGGATCCATAGCCTCTGCTGCACTGGAACCCATGATCTTTCCGCTAGCCCTCTCCCATGCCTTGTTGACCCTCAGCAATGGAAAAATATATGTAAATTGTTGACCTCACTAATGCAACACTGACATCGATTTCTAAATAGGCCATCATTTTGTGTTCCTGAGTGTACAGCCTGATGTCGCAGCTCTCATTCAGTGCTGGAAGCTGCAGGCAACAGTTTTCCAGTGCCTAATCCAACTCGATATGGCAGACACACCCACTCTTCATTTAAGCAAACAAAAGCTGCACATAATGATCAGCCCTGCCATTATGGCCGATTGATTTGATCTGGTCCAGGGCGCTGTGGATTTATTTTCTTTTATGCTGCTATAGATGTGTGTCACGGTTTCAATATGCATCACAAGCATGTGTGTGTGTGTGTGTGTGTGTGTGTGTGTGCATGTGTATATCAGTCCCTAACCAAACAAATGGAAGCAGTCTGGCCAAGAGACCCTGCAGCACTGTTCGTCCTTTAATTGCCATTTACATATGGAGGGAATCATTAATTTCTAATTCCCCAATTATTTGCCACCTCCCTCATCACTCCATCCCTCCCTGTCTGATGCTTGTGTCAATGTCAGGTCCCGTCACTGTCATCAGACTACAGAAAGTGCCAAAGACATCATGGCTGTCCTCACCACTGTCTTGTAGACCTTTTCTTTCATCCTCGCTGACACTCTCCTATCACAGAGCACACCTGATACTTTCCTCCACCCGTTCCAGCCTGCCTGCACACAATTCTTCACTTCCTTTCCACATTCTCTCCATCACCCTGTACTGCTGAGCGAGGTACCTGAAGTCCTCTACCTTCTTTACGTCTAGTCCTTTTAACCTCACTGGTCCTCCTGGGACCTTCTCATTTACACACATGTACTCTGCTTTACTCCTGCTCGACTTCATTCCTCTCTTTTCTAGAGCAGACCTCCACTTCTCTAAATTATCCTCTACCCGCTCTCACTGCAGATCACAATGTCTTCTGCAAACATCATAAAAGTGCTCTTTTAACAAACAAAGCAAGGAGGGGTTCTGTCTGTTGACTTAGGTTTCTGGATCATGAACAATGTTTTATATACAATCACAAAGTGCTAAAGTTTCTAGTTTCAATTGAATTCAATTTATTATTATTTTTTACAAATCTTAACATGCATTTCCCATTGACTGCCATTTGATTTTAAATTTAGGCATTTTATTTATTTTGTCCCAGTCTGTAAGAACTAATGTGACTTCTTCGGTCGTTCTTTAATTAAATGTATATTTTGCATATTGTGGGAGCAGAGAGCTGGAGTTCTCTGCATGCTGCGTGCACTTGTTTAGGTAATAATATCTGTTAAAAATATTTGAGCTGAATGAGGTGGAGTTACAGTAATGCAGCACTTATTTTGAAAATATTATGCACTGTATGCAAAGTCAGAACTGACTATTGCTGTTCAATAAATGTGGTGGAGTAAAAGTCATTTTCACTCTACGTTGTTGTTGTTGTACTTTACAAATCACTGGAGAGGAACCCCCCGAGCTTTAATTTCATGCCTGTCATTATTATTGTATTCTGGCAATGAGGAGATACTTGGAAACATCAGACAGCTTTTATTTTTGTGTGTATGATTAAGTTGAAGCCACTGAACTGAAGTCACCACTTAACTTCCAGTCAAAAGGGGATTATTGAGCTTTATGATGCAGGCAGTGAAATATCAATAGAGCTGGATGTGGCTGTTGTGGTGCTCTTTTGTTTGGTTGTAAATGAACTGCATCAAATTCAATGACAGCAGAATACATTAAAATGGACACATTGGATGAGGTCCATGACAAAACGTGCACACAAGCAGAGGACGCAACACGTGGCTGACGCACTGCAATGAACTCAAGATTGCATGCAAATTCATTTTGGCATGCAGTCTCAGTCTGAAGCTGAATCTCTGCAGTATTGCGACCTTCTTGAACAGATTTTATGAGGCCAGGTGAGAGCCTTGCATGTCGACGTTCTCTGTTGGACCTGTCGCTGCCGTCTCAAGCCCAGCGTTTGCAATTACTGGCCGATCATCGCCACAAGCCAGATAATAATTAGAGGTTGACAAAATTCAGGGCTCGTGTTGGAGAGCTATTGATTTCCTCATGTTCCCCTCTTTGGAAGGATCAAGAAAGGAAGACATGAAATTTACTGTCTTCATAAAAGTTTCAGTAAATCAGGCCGTGTGAAAGGGGCTATCGACAGTTTTTTCATTACCATACTTAGTGTTCTCTAAAGCATTTTTGATTATCAGCTATAAGAGAGCAGCACTCTACTTTGTGTCTTTCATGCACCGATAAATAACGGCTCCATTGGAATATTTGGAGGTAATTTTAATCACCTAGGTGCACATATATAGCCTCAGCGAGGTCGTAACAGGATTACCTTCCAATTTAACATTGCCTTGAGCGGTCAGCTGAGAAATTCACATATGACGGTGTGCAGAGTGGTGTGTGTACAGACAAATAGTGCAAAGAGACACAGCTGATGGAAAGAAAAACCTATTGGCTGTGTTTAAAATATTTCAAATGACTGCAAGAGTATTTTAAAGAGGAAACACATTTGCTTTAATTGAGAGAATTACACCTAACAGAAAAATGAAGAGCTGAAACAAAAACAGACGAAGTCACAAAAGCAGTGTGTGAGAGCTGCCGTTAGCACGAGAGATGTGCAAGCCAAAGCCCAGTGGGTCATTTCCCTTCGTCGATGGACAGACTATTAACTTTTTGATTGGCAGCAGGGCTGACGCTGCCTCTTCATCATTGAGGCCTGTCGATTCCTCAGCATCTGGAAGCAGCACATAAATTCAAAGGCCCTAGTATGAACAGTGCGTCTCAGCATCCTCTGAAAGGGCTGCGTCACATGGCCATAAAGAAGAACAGCAGCATTTCACCAATGCTGATTTCCTTCCTGGAAAAAAAAGCTGCAGAAATAAATGGCTTGTTACAGTCGGGAAAATAGAGAAAACGCTGAGCGCTGACAGACTCTCTCAAAGCGCATTGGTTTATGAGTTTACTTCATTTTCTTCTCCTTTCTTCTGCTGACAGGAGAGAAACAAAATCTCACCTGACTGGAAGCAATGATTTCAACAATGTCTTTAAAAAAAAAGAAGAAGAAGAAGAAGAAAAGGGTGACACCTGGCCTGTAGCGTAATATTTAGAACTTTCCAAACTTCACTTTAATTACTTGCTTGTGTTTTATAGCGTAAGAAAATATGGCTGTCAGGGTTTATGGAGGGCAGAAAAAAGGGCTGACCTGTTTTATCTGCCCTTGCACACGCATCAGTGTAATGATGACAAAACGGGATGTTAACTAATGATTAGTAGAAATGGTTGCAGTTAATTAGTTGGTCCTTCGTTTATCGTTCCATTTGCACATTTTGGGGAGGAATCATTATTAATTAGGGCCATCATGCCGAAAGGGGTGAGGTGGAACCCTACAGCCAAGTTAATCAGGCTGCAATGAAAGCTCCATTATCCTGCCCCGTCCTGTTGGCCTGTGATCTATTAGCATTATCTAAAAGCTGCAACAGGATCAACAACAACAACCAAAAATCAAAGGGACATAAACAGGGCAGGTTTGATCAGCCCAGTTCTTGGGTCACTGGTTATATGGGAGACGCTTGCATGATATCTGGCTTTTTGTGTCATTGCATAAATTCAAGCTGTTGGTATTGAACGTTTGGAAGTGATCTTTAGTATGTGTGGCCGTGGGTTTCTGTGGGGGTGGAGGCGCTGCCTGATACAGCTGGGCCTGAAAGGCTTGGTGACCGTTTGCCGGTGAATTTGAGGGTAAAATAGCCACTTTGGTCAAGGCATTTCTTAATTGTGTAGAATTTGCCAGGGGAACACCTGAAGAACATGTAAAATGTTGCGAGAAAAAAACCTTAAAAGTTAAGGCCAGATAAGCTTAGTAATCTTATAATTATACAGAATAAACAAAAGCAACGGTGGACTGAAACTACCAATAAGCATTTACTGCGTAAGCCAAGTTCAGAATGGTTACTTCTTGTGCCAGTTCCTACAAACTATTAAAAACAGATTGATGACATTTCATTTTATAAAATGAACATGGATGATGCACTTCATAGTCTTGCTGCAAATACCATCCTCAAGCAAAAGCATCTATGTTCTATCCTGCAGATAAAAAAAACTAAAATTACAGAACTAGTTTTCCTTTTTCAACAATTCTTATCTTCACTAGAAACGAGATGCCTCAGGGAGGAGAGGGAGGTCAAAAAGTTTTTAATAGCTCATTTAAGAGCAATGTAAAATCATTCAGGTATAGCCATTAAGAAATTTCCCCCACCAAAAAAGTTTATTTTTATTTTTATAAGAGATACATTTCTGTTGTATTGACAGAGTGAGATATTACAAAAAAAACAAAATAGTAATCACTTTTTGGTTTAAAATAAAACTGCAAAAAAAGGTCGTCCCATAATCATAACATATAAATCCGGATGCCATGTCACCGTTAAAAGAAAACATTTGCATTAAACAAGCATACCATGCTGTTATAGGTGCTGTCTTCATCACATTCTGCACCGCACATATCGCCCAATCTCTGCACCGCTGCATCAAATGAAATAACATGAAGTAATTACCTTAACAGACATATTAACTCTCTGTATTATCGAGTTGCTAAGCCTGCATGATTGCAGGAATATGAGTAAATGCAAATGCGAGGTTGATTGATTATGCTTGAGACTTAGTCCCATGAAATACTGGGTGCATTCATTACAAATAACCCTGCATTGGGCACCAAAGTGTAAAGGAGGAAATCAATGCGTTTTCCCCAGCTTATTTCATGCAAATGGGCTCTGAAGGAAACTGATATGGTTAAAGCAAGGTTACAGAAAGAAAGAGGGAAAGGCCAGTGTCCCCAAGAAATCAATAGAATAAACTGGAGAAATGATTTAGATCAAGCAGATATGACCATTGAAATAAACAAATACACTTAAAGGAAATCAATCATATAATTTAAAGAGTAAACGGCCTGAGCTGGGGTGATCTCCCTCATGGTTTAGACAAATGGAGGATTTTTAATTTCATCATTGATATTATGCCAGACTTAGAGATTTTGCAGATGGTTGCAACCAGGAGGAGGGGAGGAAAATCAATTGAGTCTAGTACTGTGGTCTTAAGAGATGCTAGATATTTACAGCATGGAGGTATGAAGCCTTGTATAAATTTACATTTTAAGAGATAAAAGACCTCTGTATTTTATCTTGTTATTGATAATAGAAAACTGTCCACTTTTATCCCGTCCCATCTCTGGGAAGCCTGGCTGTCTGCCGAATGTGTTTGTGTCTGCGACCGAGATCGGACATGAGGAGCGCTTGTGTTCACTGGAGGCGATAGACAGAGCAGTGGTCTGAGGCAATTTCAAGCCTTTATTTTCTTGATACACAAAAGGCAGGCTTTGTGTGAGGTTGTTTTTTTTTTTCTTCTTTCTCCCGCTTTCCACGTCAAGGCAATCGAGGTGGCATAATTGCATCAGAGGTCGAGAAATATAGGGTTGCAATTTAGAAGGTGGATGAGAAGAAGAAGAGGTGAATGAGAAAGGAGCATATATGCGTTTGTGCTTGTGTGTGTGTGTGTGTGAGAGAGACAGGTTCATTTACGCCTGGAACAGGGACGGAGAGGTTAAGACATTGTGACAAGAGACAAAGTAAATGTATATGTAAATGCAAGAGGTTGTTATCACTCCTAAAACACTATGCAGCTTTTTCATTCTTTAGAGGCCTAAATTATATTTAGGACACGTAAAATCCAATAGTCCACCTGCAACCCGCTGCTATGTAAATGGTTCAGGTAATTCTTTAAAACGCTGCGCTGGTGGCCAAACAGTGGGAGCAAATAACAACAAAGTGTTTACATCATTTGAATGATTTAGGTCTACTTGCAGGGATCACTTTAATAGACTCCATTGTGCCGGCACAGACTTCCAGGTTACAGCTTTGCCTGCTCCCATTCACCAAGAGACCAAAGAAGCAATGCATAAAAAAAGACACAACTACGTTTGCCTCTGGAGGTTTTTTATCTTTCGTACATATGTTACCTATGAACAGGCAGAATTTATAATTAGATTGGCTAATGTGCAGGTTATGTTGTGTCATTAAGATGTGTGGTGGTGAGTTAGAAGAACATTTAGTCAAAAACACAGCATGACTGTTTGTGTTTAAATGTCTCCTAACATTGTGGCCTTTACAGCTACTGTATGTGTAACTCACATAAACCACTGCTCTGTTTTTAGGTTTATCGCTCACCGGTGTTCAAACAAAAGAAAAAAATGACATCATTATGCTATTGATTCATGTCTTTCTTCACCCACTGAATATTTGAACTGCATAATTTTGGTATTTCATTTCATGCTACTTCCTGGGACTGAAGTGGATTCAAGTCACCTTTGGATCCAACATTTATTTTTAACCTTGTCTAAAAGTCTGAAATATTAAATGATGCGATGTGAAGAATTGTACATTTCTGATAATCACATGTAAGTATCTGACAACCACCGTCCGTAGCTCCTCCTTGATCAGTCAGAGGCATCAGCAGCACCTAAGAGGGGATTTTGTTTGCCACCCACATGCCTTTTCTTTTTCTCTCGCCCCGATCACCTGCTGTTAAAAGAGGTGTATCCACCCACCCCTTGTCCACTTAAATTTTTAATTACCATCTTCCGCTCACCTTTGTTATAGTCATGACACGCTCGCGTTAAGCCGTGTATAGCAGGCAGGCAGGCTGAAGAGGGAGGGATGGGGGAGGAGGGGGAGGAGGATTAGGAGGGCCATGATTGTTTTACCAAAGAGAATGGCTAGATTCACTTCTGTAATTATGCAGGCAGACATGCTCTGGGGTGAACTCCGGTACCAACATGCTGCCTCTGACATGGGATCAGAGCCCCAGGGCTGCTGCCGAGGCCCACTGGAGGAATGAGAAGGGAGGGTGGGAGTCATTCTCAGAGACATCTGAGGCTGAGGAAATCTGCACACGTTGAATTAAAAGAGGGACAACTGAACTAGTGGAAATTAACACAATGTGCTTATTTCTCTTCTCTGATTGAGGCTCTAACAAAAAGGTGTGAAGTTTTGGGGCCTGAATAGCAGTAAAAGGTTTGTAAAACCTCAATGATGTGCCTCATTTGGCTCATTGGTTCACTCCAACATCGCTGGTATATAAGCCAGATATTAATGAAAAGCAGACACGGCACACATTATATCTTATATCTTCATCGTTATGTGTTTTGACCAGAACAAACCTGTTTTTGGTTTTGGTACAGACCTGAATAAAGATGTGGATGCAGGATTCTTTTTCTTCAACATTGGGAGATTTCTCATGCGGGGCTATGAGTTTCATTTTGAATTAGGCTCTAGTGAATTAAAACGGAAGTTGTACTGTTGCAGTATAGTTCTTTTTTACCAGCATGTTTTTGACTCATTGATCACTGCCAGTACTTTGAGAGATTTTCTACAAATTAAGCAAAAAAAAAAAGCTTCTCAAATAACTTACCAACCATTGAATAAGAAAAAGCAATACAGACATGAATATTGCAGAAGTAATCCCCCCCCCCCCCCCTCAAGTCTCACATGAATATGGAGAAGTGTGATAAAGCATGTGAATTAACATATCTTGCTAAGCATGTATAATTGATATGAATTGATCCCTGATCTTCTATTGCTGTGTGTGCGATTGAGCGTTTGCACATGAGCAGTGAAGTTGTGTGGAAGGAGATGGCCAGGAGAGCGCTGCCTTGTGCCAGCCGTTTTAATGGGAGACAGCTGCTGATGGGTCAGCAGGTTTTAGAGCGGCCACTGAAGCTCTGTTAATTGTCATAAGATGCTTAAATTGATTCAGAAGGCTGCATTACTACTTACTTACAACCCAATTGATGAATCTTTAATTTTGAAATGAACACAAGCGGTGGATGGGTTGCTGTGTCACGTTATGGAATTCATTATTACAAGCCTCGGAACCAGAGTGGATGCCAATGTGGTCAGAGGCATTTGTGGAGGGACTGAAACAGGAAGTCGTGCTGTGAAACCCTAGTTTGTTTCCGTTGCCATGCTGGCAGCAGGTGTAAAGCTGCTACCCAGGCATCATGCGGCCTGCTGACATACTGTATATACAACATTCTGCAAATGCAGCATGCATGCATGGCTGCAAATCAGCATGCAGGGGAAGCAGAGATCTGGGCTTAACCTCTTAGTGTATTCATCCATATGGTGGCACCAGAGAGCATGAACTGGAAATGAAGACCCTCAAGTCCATCTATTTGTTTCAAAACAACTTGTTTAATTACAAAGAGGAAAGGAATCAAGGACCTGAATCCTTCAATTATTCAAGTCCTACACTCATAATAATAATTATTGTATATAATGTATGGTCTGTTTTTCTTCCAGTGCAGTTGTACACAGCATATGGGAATAAAACATATCTGACAGGAAAGTCTCGACTTTTTATTTATTTTAATATTTGTGTCGCGTAACCTTTAATGTGGATCTGCCGGCAAATCTTTGGGCAGTAAGCAAACACAATCTCAAGAGTTAAATCAACAATCACCTGGAAAAACCCAGATACATTCCATTTCTCCCTTGTTTCTCTTAAAGCAATACACCTTTACGTTTCCGCCTTCATATATCTCATTCCGGTGCGTTGGCCCATTTTGCTGTGTATCAGATTGAATGTGAAGCCTCGAGGGTCGTGTTGTGTGTGTGCAAGAGTGAAGTTATAAGCAAGCAACTTCTTCCTAATCACGTTAAGGAGAGGAAGAAAACAAGAAATTTACCTTTCAAATGGGAGTGTGGAGACTCTTAACCAGGCCACAATTGTATTTACAGACCTTGCACTGTACTGCTGGACCAAAGTGAATGACAAAAAAGAGAGCGACAATGAGAGAGAGAGAGAGAGAGAGATAGAGCAAATGCAGGCACACAAATGAACATACAGATCCAAAAAACACAAAACAAAACAATAGTGCACAAAACAGCTTACACCATTAACAAGATTACATCCTAAACCATAAAGGGATGTTGCAACAGCATAAACATAAGCTTGTCGACACGGTCGTGCCTCATCATAGCTGGAGGGAAAGCAGTGCTTTAACCTTTACAGCAATGAGGCTGAGCTGCTTTCAAAGCGCCGCTCCCTCCGTTGATGATCTGATTTGCTTAACGCACGAGTGGAATGTTATATACTCGTGCAACATTTACAGAGATAACTTTGGATGCAATTAAATTCAAACCTGCAACCTCAGCTCACAACAGTTATGTTGACGCTTCACCGGGAAAAAAATGTCTCCTTCCAGCGCAGCTGGGCAGGAAGCCAGCGCAGGTGCACGTAAAGCATCCTGGGCCCCTGGTGGTGCACGAATAACCACGCGAAGCACCGCACGGTTAGAGCGGGGATGGAAAGAGCAGAGAGTGATACGGCGTAGCACAATTAAAACAATAAGGTCTCGCAAATTAGCATGTTGCTGGGGAACCTTATCAGTTAGGCATCAACGTGAAGGCCTCCTCTGAGATGCTTCCACCTCTTCATCCTTTCACACAAAAACATAATAACTCTCCTTCATCCGTCAACTGGCAACCTATTTGTATGCGTCTGTGCTTCCTACTTGCGCAGCAGCACGGTCGGACGCTCTATTAATCTTTCTATATGAGTGGCTACTGGCTATGATGAAATTGGCCCCAATGAGGCGGGCCTCCAGCGGCCGGGATAGACCCCCATTCATCTTGATTTGATTCACGCCCTGACACTGGAACACTCCGATGACAGAGGTTAAGTCGCCAAGTGGCCGCTGCCTTCTCGTTTGCCCCTTCAGCGCCACACCTTTAAACCGGCGACTTGCCCGCAGAAAGAGAGGCGGGGGGAGGCAGGAGGCAGGAGGTGTCTCATGTCGATGTTACGGGGGCACAAACTGGAACATCCGATAACTCCCACACGGCTGATTTCACCCCCTGTCACCGGCCGCCACGTCTCAAACAAATATATACAGCAGCAGCACTTCTCCTTGATAGAGTGTGACTTCAACAGATCAGAGATAGATGGGGGGGGGGGGGGGGGATTGAATCAGCTGCCCGACAAGCGGCACCTTCTCTCATCCAGCAATTTCACAGTGTCATTTTGGGATTATTTCATTACTTGCCATGATCCATGACTGAAACTCATTTTGGCCCTGAGTGCTCAGAGAAAATGTGTGACGTGCAGCCGAGAAGGACTGAGCGATGGTCGCATTTGACTAATTAAACTTCAACTCTTTAAAGTATTCATAGCAAAACTTTGGGCTGTAACTGGATCCTACACGCAGGCCTGTGTGTATTTGTTGGACAGAAGTGGAATTTCTGTTTATTTGTGGATGGGATTAACTGTATAAGTAATTAGCATTGCAGCAGCAGCTGGCTGGTGACACCAAATTGTCTGTTCCTCTGCTCCATCAGCCGCTGAGACAGTGAACTCAGCCAAGGCTGTGATGTCAGGGAGGAACAGGTCCAAAAGGCCTGTGCCCCCCCCCCCCCCCGGCCACCTCTCAGCTTTGCAAGATGCCCTCTCGGGTTACAGAACGATTCCAGTCAGAAAACATATAGGAAGCATCGCTACATTAGCTCCATTACGTTAATTAAGAAATGTTTAATTTCTAAAATGGAGCACGAGACGGAGACATGACTCACATCTTGCCATTTCCGTCCAATCTTTAAAAAGGGGAAACCTACTTAACGGTTTGGCGTGCACACAGGCAACATGACACCACGTGCGTTTTCAGTGCCATGCATTGGCGCATTATGAAAACTAGCCGCTCGCGTTGAGGAGAATGAGCGATGAGGTGGCTGCTTGAAACAGGAGCCTCCGCCGAGAGTGCTTGCACACGCATTCACAGAGACACCCAAACGGGATTACACATAATCTGCAGGATCATGACTGTTGTCACACAATGCACCAATATTCCGAGCCACCCTTTATTCAAGCATCATGTTGCAGTGGACATATTAATGTTAAGAGGCTTAGCTTCTGCTAAATGCAGCCTTCACAAAACCCAGAATGTTTGTTCTGTCGTACTGCTTTTCATGTTTTCAATGAGATTAGCACCATAGGCTGCTCTGCTCCCTTGTCAAATGCCTGTACACACACACACACACACACACACACTGAGACAATATTTGTATATGCACCAATGGTATTGTTAGCTCTCAGTCAGACCTCTCTCCCTGAAATCAGCTGGGGGTGACTAAGGGACCCTCATTGGCCGGAACATACACAGAAATGTGCAACATCACTTCAACTTTTAAGTTTGCTGCACAAGACATCCCACATTCACGTTTGTTTAAGCAGGGAAAAGACTAAATCTTGGTATTTTGAGATCTTTTTGTCCACTCTGCTAAGATCCCCCAGATATTCATGCACGTGTGTTACATTAAAAACATGACAAAATCAACAGGTCTGTTTCAAATTAAAAGTATTTCTGCACTTCTGTCAGTAAGAAACAGAAAAACAAATGAGATGGCGCCTGGTCATATCTAGTGTTTTTTGTGTGTAAACAAAGCACCTGAGACAAATTCATGACGCTCCGTATCAGTAATTCTCTCGCTTTATGCCGCTCATCCAAATCATGGTTTACCTTGATTCCAGCTGAATGAGGCGGGAGGCAGGGTACACTCTGGATAAGTCGCCAGTTCATTGCAGGGCCACATAGAAAGCCAAGGCTCACACTCACTCCTACAGTCAATTCGGAGTGACCAATTTCACATAAGCTGCATGTTCGTTTTGATGGTGGGAAGAACCCAGAGAACCCGGAGAGAACCCACTCAGACACGGGGAGAACATGCAAACTCCTCACAGAGAAGCCCCAGCTGGAATTGATCCAAGGACCTTCTTGCTGTGAGCCAACATTACTACCCACTGCACCACTGTACTGCAATTATCGTCATCAAATATTTTTACATTTTTTAAAAACTTACTAACTTACTTCAACTTGAGAGTCAGACACATATTTTTCTTTTGCACAATATAAAGTGTCATTATAAATAAAATGTTTTATTGTGGCGGAGCATAATGTTCCGGTAAATGGCCTCTCTAGCAACAGAGTGTGCTCATTTCATGTGATTGTTTTGGTCCGGGTACCACCGTTGATGTATTGTGTCAGGAATTGTTTGTCTGTTCCTGGGTGTGTGTTGTGACGTGGCATCAGGGGCTGGACGGGCTTTGGTAGAAAGCGTGTGCTGGGGGGAATCTGGCCCTCTGAGGGTTGGCTGTTCTGACTGCACTGGGCCAGATAGGGATAATGGAATGTCATTCTGTCAGCTCCTAGGCTGATTAGTGAGTGTTTGTTATTTATTGATTGTCTTTCATGGGGAATTATCTATGCACAGGTCAGTGCCAGCATTTTATTCCTGCAGCTCTGATGGCTGGCCATTCCCATCCTCACACAAAATCAATGAGTACAAATAAAATGGCATTTTTTAAAATGGGGGGAAATTAGCAAACATCTCAGCGTGGCTGCTGTCATGCATATGTTATGCTGCGATCGCACACAGGCTGACACGAACCTTGTGTGGCTCCATGAAAGTTTGAACAGCAGTCATGTTTTATCCTCCTCCAGTCCTGTCTGCACCTTTCCGGCCCCTAATCACCATGCAAGTGTCAGCTCACTGCATGTGTCACACCTAAATCATATCAGCATGGCTTCTGTCTTTTGTCTTTTGTTTTAGGTTGTTAGTACGTGGACATCATTGTGTTACCATTCTAGCATTAAGCTATATTTAGTATTTGGGAATGTTGATTCACCAATTGGATGAATTGAAAATTGTAAACTGATAATGGCACCAGATTAAAATACACCACCCAACTAATCCCATCATAAGGTGAAAGAAAAGGGTCTGTACTATATTTTATGGGAATTCAAATAATAGCTGTTGAGCCAATATCACATGAAACAACAAAAAATCAGAGGAAATATCAGGACCATAAAAGTCCTCATTTCTGAAGGACTTATTGAATAAATTAGTAATTCCCATATATTGTTTAGATTCCCAAAACCACATAAACAGTTGTGACATATATGTATTTAAATGTGTGAGGCAAACAAGCAACCAACAAACAAGCAAACAAACCAAACGACAGACAGCACCAAGAATCCAACTGCATGATATTATTTATTGTTATTTATTTCTACATTAATTTATTGAAAGTTCCGGGGCTGTTTGGTTAAATTGAGATTTTTCCACGGAAGGATGAATTGAAGGTGACTCTGTTGTTGCTCATCTTCTCTCAACCAGTGCAGCCGCACCTTCCTCTCCTCCCTCCCAGTCTTTGTTTGTTTCGTCAATTTCTCATTGAGAGACAACAACTACTATTTATGGCGCAAGAAAATCAACAACTGTCAGGCCCGCCTTGCCTTTACGCACCCATCGCTCCCCCTTTCGGGTTTTCTGTATTGTCGTGATGTGTGCGCGCTCTAGATGGATGCAGCCCCTCTTTATTAGATAGCATCAGTCTTTTGTCTGAAGCCTTGGATTGCACAGTGGTGGCTGTCTGCGCTGCTGCTGCTGCTGCACCGGATTCTGCTCCGGCTCTCTGGGGCTGATCGCTCAGAGGTGTTTTTTGTTTAACCTGGCGGCCATGTGATGAGGCCCACTTGGCCTCGTCATCCTGAGCATAAAAGGCATCGGTGTCGGGCCTTCGTCTCAGGCCACACGGCTGTCCAAGCCGCATTGACTTTCTGTCAGCGCCTGCCTGCTTATTGTTTGTGAGTTTGATTAAAAAAAAGGGAGGGGGGGTGGGGATGGGGGGGGGGGAGAAAAAGGAAGACGAAAAATGCAATTACTCAAGTTGGAGGAAACCGAATGCAGACCTCATAGAGATAATCACAGACTAATGTGACATTCCTCAATCACCACAGCAACCAGAGAAAAGCCTCCTTGCAGTTAAAATGTACTACGAGTCTGTGAGGGGGGGGGCACACACACACTGCTGTGCTGTACAGGCGTTGATTCTACATCTTCTGTAAAGTGTTTTTGGGTGTCCTTCATTGTTGTAGATGTAGTAATGGCTTGTTGCGCACAAATGGATTTTCATGAAGCATCACAGCTGCATCTGCGCTTTCACTACACATAACTTATGCTCACACAAAAACACGGCCCCTCCTTCAAACTGGAGATGCAGTAAAAAAAAAAAACGAACTCACTGTGAACAAGGTTGGGAAGGCAGATGACAAACCAGTTAGGAAAACGGGAAGAATGGAAAACAGAATAACGTGTTTCTCACGCAGACGCACACCCACTTACACTCCGAGTGAGCGACTGCGGGTGGTATATCTGTGCATGGTGCGTCTCTTAATTTCTGCAGAGTAAACAGCTTCCAGATGCACCAGTTTCCTGCTGGCCCCGCCCAGTCCAGATGCCCAGTCTGCCAGCAGATCTGCCTCAAATTGGGCACATTCGAGCAATCATTTAGTTCCCATCTTCCTGAAGGGGAACTTTTATTCATACAGCCGTTTCATCTCTGTATCTTTGATTAGGATGGGTGGTGCTGGGGAGGGGATAATGGTTTAGTCATGTGGATGCAGGTTGGGGATCACTTGGGGGGGGGGGGGGGGGGGGACTTGTGTTGAAGAGGAGGGAGGTGTTGTTGTTTGTTAACGTGTCACAGTACAGTAGAAGGAAGCCGGCAATAAGAAGGAAAAAGGACATCCTCTGCGTAAGTGGTTCCAGGTTGTAAGGTCCCCATACTTAGCCAAGCATGTTGGCCTCAGCCGCAAACTCGAGAACGTTAAATCACCCACACACTGCCGCCTCTTATCTCAACATGGAGGTTTCTGATGATTATTTTTGGAGGTTTTGTAAGTAGAGCTGAAATGGAGATGTCACGGTGCGAATGTGAGCCAGCTCTTTACACGCTCAGTTCCATCGCAATAATTAATGGTGAGCACACGGTGATCAATCAATATGGAAAATACAGTTCAGACTCAGAAGGAATGACAAGAGATAGGACATCAACTCAAATGTGAGTTCAATATTTAATTTTTGAATGAAAGCAGGATAAATAAAGTACTTTAGAACTCACCCAACTTAACCGATCCTTTTTTACTGTACTTATTACATCAAAGTTCAGAACCTATTTATTTACAGAAACGCAAACTTCTTTGCCCCAGAAATGAGAGGACGTTGGTCTTTAGCCACTTGATGTTTGGTGACTGAGTCCCGGCTCTGCGTTGACTGCAGGTCAACCACAGGGACGGTCTTCGTGGTCGCCTGATTCCCGTCTCAGCATCACGTGTCTTCCTCCTCTATCGTCGCTTTCAATTTGGGCCTGCTGTGAAATGCTGACATGCTCAAAGACATATAGGATTCCGTTATTTTCGCTCATATGAGGGTGCCACGCTCGATTCAGGCACAGCCGTCACAAACCCGGAGCCCCTCCCCCCCTGCACAATCACATAAACCTACACATACTTCTTTCACCTTGAAACCCTGCGATCGGTGCCAATGAAAACGAGCTAATTTTGAAGCGAGCGTATGATCCTATTCCATCCAGCTAGTGAAACATTTTATGCACACTGCTGACTTCCTCCCCTCGGTCTCCATAAAGCAGCTGAGAGCAAGACAGCTCATAATGCTGCCACGGTAAATCAGAGAGATTTTATTTCAATTTCATTTCAAAGGGGCGGCCATCAATAATTAATAGGGTGTGTTTATGACTTCCAGAGATCATAATTAATCTCCTCCAGGGGAGGGAAAGTTTTACACAGATTATATCCATCACATTCTCTTTTGGCCCTTACAGGCTCCGATAGGGCAGCGGGGAACATTGATTAAGATGTGCTTAGTGGATTATAAGCTGCTGTTCCTCAGGCAAGTCATAAAGAATAAAAGCAATCTTTTACCTTTCTTGCTAAACCCCATACAGTTTTAACAGGCTATGATTCATAAGTCTGATTTATATATATATAAGTCTGATTTATATATTTTTATGACTTGCCCATTATTTGGCTGTGAGTGATTGATTCGGCAGTGATCTGATGATTGGTTACTTTTATTTCCATGTTGAGGTTTTATAAACCTTGTGTTCTACGTTATTATAGTACTATGGTTGCTCTCAGTTCAGTGAATTATGGGTTTGTTCCTGCTGCTGATATTTTGACATCTTAGCTGTACGTATCCTTTTGGTGATGGATCCATGTGGCGCTTTGGATTCTATGCACGGTTTATTCTGAAAGTAATTTATTTGATGAAGTTCATTAAAAGGCCTACAGACTGGAAATCTGCTAGCAGATGTCAGACTGAAGTGGTTCACATTGTACAAGCTGGTGCTGAGACCAGTGAGCTGATTACTTTAAATTTGAGGTGCCAGGAGTCAGTTAGGCTAATCAAATAGTCATATAGTGACCAAATATACATGGATGAAATCATGTCAGAAGATTTATTAACTATATGACCTTTTTTTTTTTATCTATTTACAAGTCACAAGGAGTTGAAATGTTATTGTATAGAAGAGATTATTGTTTTATGGACATGTAGGATAAATCTGCCCCAGCTTGGATGGCATTCGTCACTTCATCAGGACAATTCCAATGGAACAACTTGACCACAGAGCCTCAGAGGGGAGCAGCAGCTCTTACAGGAGTACAGTGAAACATCTGAGTTCATAAGCAAATGTAATTTAACAGATCATCAAAACTCAAAACGCATTATATAATATATATATTTGTTATTAAGCTGTTTGGGAAGCTGTTAATGTTCATGTATCATTTACAGAGCAAACAAATTTGTATTTGCATACTACATCAGCTGTGCACGTATGAAAAATAAAGTTTTGTAGATCAAGCTCACAACTGTTGGAAAAAAGTCACATTGAAAGCTTGCAAGGTAGGATAATCCTCGCTCACTGCCTATCCTGCAGACGGTGCATAGACATGTTTTCTTCCAGAGGAGACTGTCTTTATAGGCATTGATACACTAATCATGTGGATGTGCTCCATTGTTCCCGAGCTAAACAGCAGCCAAACTCGGCAATCTTTATAAATGCATTGGACTTGTTTCACGGTGAGTTGACAGGGGAGAAGCACATCAGCAGTTACCAGTCAAACAGAAAATGGAGAGTGTCAAGCAGTACGCCAAATCAAGACAGATCCTGCAGTAAAATGTGTTTAGGCATTGCACCGATTTCACTTCCCATCTCGCTTCTTTTCCTGTTCTGTGGAACAGTCTTTGACACCTGTCTCTGCTTCCGGGTTTCAACATGATCGGGTGTCTTGTGTCACACATGGAGCGATGAGCCATGGGTGCAAAATCTAAAAAGAAGTACAACATGCCTGGCATCGAGCATGGCGACAATGTCACACATAGCATTCTTGTTGTATAGACGTCTATGCAGGCGCATGCACTGGGGCTTGTTTGCAGGGAATAGTGAGACAGAGTGGAAAAAAAGAGGAGTGGTGCTAGATTGATTTTTTTCCCACTCCTTGGTATGAAAAGGTCACTTTGATCAATGTTGCATAATTGGGACAGTATTAGGCTCATATCGGGTCATTTTACAGTTTAATGATGAAATATTAAATATTGGGTCAGTAAGATTGCACTCATTAGCAGCTCTTACATTTATAGCCCTTTAATTAATTTGAACCTGACCCCTAGTCCAATACTTTTGTGTGTGCAGACTGAAAAGCACTCTACTGAAACCACAGACTCTTAGACAATTGGATCCACTTACCTATACATACACTCCACCTTGGACATAGGAGAATATGATTAGCACTTTAGTATATAATATGACTCTACTTGAAGTAGATTGAGAAGCCACAAAGGAGAAAGTGCAAACTATGTTTCATTTGACCCCAGATTTGAACCATTCGCTGATGTAACGGGTGTATATTCATGTATTTATTGTAATTTCTTTTCTTCTGTTTTTAGATTGTCGCCTAATTCGGTTCATCCTAATCATAAAATAAGTTCTTGAAAGGGATCCTTTTATCACTGTCAAACGTAACTCCATATTTCCCCTTGAAGACTTGAATTTATTTATTTCCTTCCTTCTAAAGTTCTTCATTATTGACCATGATTGGACATAAAGACAATATGTGAGGAGTCATGCCGCCATGCAGATGAGTGCTTTTTCTGTAAATGACCAGCAGTGAGCTGGTAAAACAAAGCGTGCATCGGGGCAGAGGGAGGACAGTAGGACGACTAAAAGCACTTTAACGACATGGCTGGACTCGTGTTTCCTAATGATGCAGGCGAGATTAATTATGCTCTGTGTATGGGTCATAATTATACGAACACTGATCCTTTCCACCAGCGATGCTCGGGCATTTTCCTCCCCCTGCCTTGAGTTTCAGATCATCCATCAACACGCTCCCATATTTCTGTCATTAGAGGCATTATTGATTTATTGCTGATATATATATTTATTTCCTTAGGTGTGATTTTTAGGAAAATGGGAGCGAGGATAAGAGATTTAGCAGAATGATCCTGTAACCCTTCTCACTGCGGTGTAATGAGCCGCACGGACGGGAAATGCAAGTAGTTGAATGCATTAGTTACATGCTTGATGTGCGTTAAGCATGAATTAATTGGAATTTCGATGTTACAGAAGGAATGATAATTAATTCTTGAAAGGAGTCAAAAAAAAATCCAATTGTTTTCAATGGTTTGGTTCATTGAGACATGTTTTACCGGTATATTTGTATTTTAGTATAGCAATCTGAAATTTGATATACACCTTTCATTCAAATGCACTTGCTATACAACCCTGGCCCTGATGTGATACACAGCATGCACATATTTGTTTGCGGCCTGTTGAAATGTATTTTTGGAGCAGCCTGTTGGCTGAACATCAGTCTTATCTAATAATTCTGTCAAGTATTGCTCCCGCTGAAGCCACTGAAGCAGATGAGTGATCTCCATGCTTATGCAGAGACCTGAGAGGCAGAATGTCGGAACAGGAAGCAATTTTCTTCGAGGTAAGCAGAGTCAGTTGATTTAATAAATCTCTATGAGATACTCCTATCCTATCCTGAGCGAGCGGAGCTGTGTGTGTGTGTGTGTGTGTGTGATGTTTAAAGGGATGACAGGGTAACAGGGATGTCTTAATTCCTTGACATAAACATACACACAGATAAATGAAGGCTTGGGAGATTGTGAAGAAGGGAAAAGATTGCTTATCGATCCATATCAAAATTTTCATGCTAATCCCAGCCAGGAGACAGAGTGTCTGGAATCAGAGTTAATAATCTGATTTCTAGGCTGTCCGGGACAATTCCAGCCAACGTGAGGGCCTAATCACTGCGCCGTCTTCCCATCTGGGAGCAGCTGCCTTGGCCGTGCAGCACGTCAACCCCCAGCCCCCCCCCCCCCCCCCCCCCCGGGGGGCTCTGGCCCTTGCCGCCGACTCGGACATTGATGGAGCATAAGATAGAAACATGTTGACAAATTAATTTTTTTAAATTTCAGAGCAGATTTGCAGGAGGGAGATTGGATGGTGATGGCGGCGGGCGGCGGGAGGTGCACTGCATGTTCGGTCAATGTGTCGTTTGAGCAGGAAGTTGTTGGTGACAATTGTGAGTTTGGAATTGTATCTGGTTGAGATGTTCTTCAAAAACAGAATTCGAAGATGCTTTACAATTTTAAGTGACGACAAAGTTCAAGGAAATCCTCAAAATCTTTTTATTTGAAAACACAACCCCACTCACTGGATGCAGAAGGGACCTCCTACCTGGGCTGGTCCGACAGTATGGGAGCCCCGAATGCAACAAAGAGTCGGGATGAGGAGGTGCACCCTGAGGAGAGTCGACTGGCGTGTCTTAGTTAAGCTAATATTCTCGCTGCACATTTTTCTCTATTAAATCTTAATCACAGGGGCTTGTCGAGTGTCACTTGACATTTGCATTTCGCCAGGTGGAGATCCTCAAAGCTGCCGTTCTTCTGCTGAGCGCTTTGTTCAGATCTTTGTCCTGGGCCGTGGATGAGAAAGCCATAGCCGACACAAAGGAACATTTGCGAAACATGCCAAGTCAGCTTTTTGTGCTCCTAAAGGCGATATGATATCACAGAAGCTTTACTCCAGCTAACTGAGGCGAATGAAACCTTCAGGCGAAACAGTGAGAAATGACGAGGACATGTGACGAGTCGACTCTGATTTAACTTCTCACAATAATCAATCTCCTTATCTCGATGCTTGCAAAAAAAAAAGAGTCAATAAGTGGAGAGGGAGCTTTGTGATTGACTTTGATTTTTTACTTCCAGTCTAAATCAGGCATTATTGTCTTTGTCTCCGTCGCTCTCAATATGACATCGATGATAGGCCATCCACATTGATGAAACACACACACATTCCTATAGTGCTGAAAGAAATGCTCCTCTGGGCCAGAGTGTATCGTAACAGTCGCCGTAGTGTTGAAAACCTCTGTGGAATATTTGTGGCACCATTCGGTGGCAGGTTTGGGATGGTTTTGGTTACAAGCACTATCGTTTCAGCCACAGAGAAACGCTCCCTCGCTGCACATTGGAGCACATTCATCACATTTTATATCCAAGCCCAAATAAAAAGTTTGAGTAAATAACATCCCTGTGTTCTATCTGAACTAGTATTTTGTTGTATTTGCTTTCCTGCAGGTTAATTTATGTTTCCAGAACGGCTTGAGTTTACTTTGTCGTATGAGACATACATGAAACTACAGCCAGCAGCGGACCAGCTCATCTGAGCAATAAAGACTGGAAACAATGCTCTTTCCAAAAGTAGTAAAATCCAGAACCAGCAAAAAATTTCATTTATATGTTTTATCTCTTTTTCCACAAACATGTGGAAAAAGAAATATTCCTGCCATGTGGTGTCATCTTCATCTTCATCTTCAGACTGGATGCATTGGCTCCAGAATAAACATATGGTTTTAATACTTTTGTTTTCTGGGTGAAGCTTCCTCTTATTTCCAGTCTTTGCACCGTTGAGCTATGTTCACGCCACGGCGTGACTAACCTATTAACTTTGCAAGAAAGCAAATATTTCTCAGAAATGCTAACCTATTCCTGAAAATTATGATAACAACTTGCATGCTGGGAAAGCCGCCTATCACAATATGTGCCTGATTCAGAAACACTGGGCAGGTTTAATAAGTCCAATTTGGATAATAAAACCCTATTACGGGCATGCGTGTGCGTGAGTGTGTGTGTGTGTGTGGTGTGAATAGCCTCTTGCGGAGTCTGCCAGTAAGAGCAATAATTTGACAGTAATGTTGCCAATAAACAAACAAAAGCCAACCTTTCTCATAATCTGTGTCTGTTTGGGAGAGCATAATGATGCGTTAGCGTGGCCCAGTTTCCCATTGTGCTGCAAGCTTGTCATGGTGGCTCAGGGGAAAGACTTATCCATATGAGAGGCTTAGGCAAGCCCGTTCAGATCTGCCAGGATTAGACCCAGGCTAATACACTGGGTCAACAGCATGGTTCCCCTAATGAGACAGGTGTACAGTACTTACGACTGTTTCTCCACGTAGCGGAGGCTCAAACAAAAGCTGGCATCATCCCTACTGGCTTAGCTGGACTCATATCATGTTGTAAATACAGTCGCTGCATGTATCGACCTTAACGCAGGCACCCAACAAGCTCAGAGATCTGGGATGCACGGAGTGAGGAGCTGTGACGGCCGTTTTTATAAATGAAAAATCTTTTTTTTTTTGAGGATTTTAAAATGCCTTTGGGGCGCAGACATAAATTATATCTAACCAGTGCAGATATAGGTAGAGATGAGCTGGGAACACTGGGGCAGCATTGACAGTTACAGCAGCATTGACAGTTATAAAGGCACAACGCATTAGGACAAGGGCATTCACAGAAAGCCTGTCATTGACCTAATCCCGTTCTTGGCAATTAATATGAAATACGGTGCAATGTTTGCGGCCATGAACCGTCCTTTAAAAAATGTTTTGTTGTGTAAGGTCACACAAATAAAATAGTACATGCAACTCGACAAACAGCGAGCCAACAAATACAGTTAAGCCTCAACCAGAGGAGCTCCTATACCGTAAATAATGCTGTGTTCATCATTTGGGCTCATTTGGGCTTTAATGAAAAGAAGTGTGATGTAATCTAATAAGGAAAAAGCACTCAGGACATGTCAGAGAACTTTGCAGGCTGTGTAAATCAATGATCATTAATCAGCCAAGGTCAAAGTTTGGAATAAATATGGAATTGAATTGGAAGTTATGTTACACAGCCCTGCAATGTATTATTAAGAGGGTTAATGTTGATATGAAAATGCATTATTGTAATATTAACATTGGTGGAGATGGAACTAGTTTAGTCCACGATATTTGACCTGGTCTTCAAAACGCTTTGAAGCACTTGTGTAATATTGAAATCTGCAACATCGACTTTCAGGCAGCTTCAATGCTGTGAGAATGAAGTTGTGTGTATTTTGATGCGTGCATTATAATTAAATCATAATAATGCAATAACTGCTACAACATGTTTTAGTTCATAAACTCATGTATTTATTTGATGTAAAAAGCAGTGAGGTGTCAGATAAATGTCATAAACTAAAGAGTAAAATATTTAGATACGATTTATATATATATATATATATATTGTATTGACAAAAAAGGGAGATTGGATTAAATATACTTTATGGGGGCATTTGAAACAATAACGAGCAAAAAACAAAAATGACTTCATCATGGATCACATGATTTATTTTGCGCATGGTTGCTTAGATACAAGAAAGGGTTCATCTCCCCTCATCCTCTCCCTGCAAGTCCTCGGCCATGCTGTGATTTGTGTAGCAAAGATGAGACAACCGGCCACATTCAAAGCTGCTGTGGTGACGTTCACAACCACCAGGTATTTGATCCTCATGAGTTGCAGTTCCCACGTTTCTTTGCCTCGCCCCTTTTGGTGAACCCTGCTTTCAAACCATGAATCAAGTCCCTTCTTTTGCCTCCACCCCTCCCAACTACCTCCCCGCTCTACCCCCCCTCCTCCTCTTCCTCCCCTTGCTTGTCAAAACATTTGTGAAATCCTATTTCATCTTAATAAAGTGTAGTTTTATCGTGCAGATGTATGCTCGGATAACATGTCATACTCTGTCTTTGTAGAGAATGGCGCCCCGCTGATGTTCTGAGGCAGTGAGAAAATTGCCTTATTGAAACACGTTGCTTGGAGTGACTACAATGCCACGCTGAGGGCCGGCATTATGCATGTGACATATTCAGGACCTTGGAGTGGAAAAACTATGAATATAAAGTAATCACTGAAGGCACCTACATGTTTCTCTACCATGATAGCTTTTCTTTCTCCGATAACCTTTGTCAAATATGATGATTTCATGATTTTAGACAAAGCGCTGCGGCGCAGACCGGCTGCATACACAACAAATTCCTTCTTGTATCTTTCAGAGGGCCTCGCTCTCTCTCTTTCTCCCATCCTTTCTCTCTCTCTTAAACACACACTCACATTGTAACCGTCAGCGGTGTTGATTCAACGAATATTATAATGATGCACCCCCTCATAAATCAATATATTCCTAATTGTTAGAAATACACGCTTTCAAAAAAATAATCAAATCAAAAAGAAATATTCATCTCATCTTGCGCACGAGCCTGAAAATAATGCCGCCACGTCGCAAGCATTGCAAACACTTTGAGTTTAATGGACCAGGTTGTGTATGTGTGTGATTGTTTATGTGTGTGCGCAAGAAAGAGAGAGAGAAAGAGAGAGAGAGAGAGAGAGAGAATGTTCTGGGGAGCTGTGTAAACAGAAATCCTAAGCTACCCCAAGAGTGCACTTTCTCTGTGAAGTTAAGAGCCGGCTACACATGTTTATTACAATTTCAAACAAAATGCAGATGCCATTAAACAAATGGGGTTGAGGCAAATTAGCCAGGAATTTAATATTCCCAGAGTCTATGATATAGGACATCTTGTTACGAGAGAGTGGTCTGAAGTATCAGTCGCGAGCCGAGCTTTTCATCCAGCCGGCTCTCTTGAGGATATTTCTAATTAGCATCATTTGCCTAATACTTCAGGTTAATTAGAATATTTAATTGAATAGCTCTAATCTTCGGAGATGACTATATTATAATCAAATTAGCAACACCACTAGGCTGGCTATTGAACATGGCAGACTGCCTGCATGGCTCCTGGTCTCTTATCTTGCTTCATCTCCATAGAGCATTCTCACATACTTAATGGCCCATTTGAACTATGCTATCAACATTTGATTATTCCTGAACGACAAATGCAAGCAGCACAACCAGTAGGCATAAAAGCAGAGATGATAAAGGAAAAGCGCTATGGCTCCCATATGGCAGGTTGGAGAGAGAGAGAGAGAGAGAGAGCGCCCGATTCGCGTGAAGCACCCGAGCCAGCCAGCCGGGGCCTGCGAGGCCATCGGGGAAGGGAGTCGACTCAACTCTCACTCCTCTCCATCCACCCTTCGTCTCTATCGAGCCAAGTGTTTGCCAAGATAAGCAGATGAGGAGACATATGCTTGAGAGGCTTCTGGAGAACTATTGAGGGAGTTTTATAGTAGGCGAACCAGATGAAAGAAGGTCTTTAAACCTGTGGTACTTCTGCTACTGCATACAGTATCTTTGTATACTATTACTGAGCTTGGCGAAGTTGCACAAGTGCATTAATTGCCTCAAATTGTGCAATGGGGGTTCTTCTATTTTGAATGGGGAAGGCTTCATCGAGAGAGACGCACTTAAGCCGCATTCTCAAATGAAATCAGTCATGGTGGCTTTATTGAAGCCAAACACTCGAGCTCATACACAGTGATGTGTCTCGCCGAGAGAAAAACAAACTAATGAAAAGCTAAATATTACAGTGCGTTCAATTGCGACAAACAGATGGTAGCTAAATTAAAAGAAATTACATATACATTATGTTCACTTTATGGCTTCTCCCTAATTGAGGCGATTATAACTCTTACCTTTCTACTCTATAATGAAGTGAATTAATTCATTTAGGGTGGAACGTGTTGAAAATGTACTTGCCAGTATTTTGCGTTTAGCGTCTCAAGTGATCATTTTTGACAGTGCCATATGTTTTGCCGGCAATATTTCTTCTTGGTTGAGTTTTATTACATAATTTTATTTGTCCCTGCACTGATTTCTTTATATATCTGCAAATGAACTCTTGTTGCAAATAGGTAGCCATATGCCACAAGGATGCAGAATCGAGGGTAAAAAAAAATATTCCTTAGGCTTCCCGCTAATTTGTTTTCTCAGCTCTGTCTCGCTGTATTGCAGCTGATTGTGCATTGTGGCTATATTAAAATGATAATGAATAAGTGTATCATTAATTCAGCTCCGCCTTCAATAGACTCCCTAAATGTTCCCACTAGGAGGAAAGGAAGCGTAATTTGTGTGCTCGGCCTTTTTGGTTGCTGCAGTGAAAAAACAAATACAGAAGGTCATTAAGCCACCTTTTTTTAGGGGAGACTTTAAAACTGGACATTGTTGTCTCTTTGTGGCCACGAATTAACCTTTTAAATAACCCTCGCCTGTCATTTACCTCCGCTGTTCCTGTCAGTGTTCTCTCTACTGCTTCTTTGCGGACTTGTATTGTCATCGTCCTGCTTCCTCTCCATTGGACGATGTCAGGCATGGAACACATATCCACTCTTCTTGTTGAATGTGGGACAAAGACTAATTCTATGAATCTGTGGTTGTCATGTTGCAGGGGGGAGTTAGTGGCACCGCCCGCTGTGGTAGTAGAGGACAGCCCGATGCGTCTTCGATAGTCTGGGGGGGCCGGCTCTTTAAAGCAGGCCCAAAAGCTTCTCGCTACAGTTTTCCCGAGTCGGACCCCCTGGGTTTTTAATTGCCGCATAACGGATGCAGAGTTGAGAGGTAAATGTTGTCTAAGCAGCACTCATGCATTTCGATCCATATTGTTGTCATTTTTGAAACAATGGCACCGTTATTGGCTTCGCTCTTCAGCGCTGGAGAGGACAGTTTGTGATTGGCTCCGCAGCGCATCTCTGGAAGCAGTCCATTAAATCATTTACCGTTGCTCCATTAAGGCGCCTGTAATAGGCGGCTTCCAGCGCTAAAATTGTATTTTTTGTCTCCACTTCTACAAAGCGATCAATTCTTATTAGACATTTTGAAAGAATAGCAGCAAGGCCTCTGACGGAGAGGGAGGTTCTCTCCGAGGACACTCGCCATGCTGTTGACATTGTAAAACTCTTCATGCAAAAGTTTGACACATTTTCACAACATTTGATTCTCTTCTCCAGGCGCAAATGAATGAGACACACACACACACACACAGGCTGAGTGTACTTCCTGAACTATACTGCCTAATTAGAAGGCTCAACATGTTTGTCCAAGCCTTTCAGGGCTGTGATCATTCCCACAAAAATCCCGTGTTCTCATAAACATTTCAATTTTAGAATATATTTGGGTGATTAAAGATGATTAAAGTCAAACCGATTATATGAAATATTTAATTATGTCAAACTAGGAACCACTTTATTTGGGAATTGTGGTATGGTTCATTGAGATGCTTGGATTAAAAGCAGTTCAAAGGCAAGCCATCCTCGATGCCACATGCTTTGATATTAAATACGACGCAGTCTGGAAAGCTTCCCCGGATCCCTTCACACTCAATTACTTCACACAACAAATATGACATACAGACAGAAAAAAACAAACTCAACTACTTGATTACATTTGTGCGAAATTGGGTAAAAAGAAAACTAATATGTAAAAGGCTAAAATGTGCTGGATAACTGAACTTCCTGTTGAATGAAAAGAGAAATCCAAACCTTCACACTTTGCTCCACTGCGGTCATTAACGGGAGACTTCCTTTAAAACTGAATTCAGTGCTCCTAAAATTCTGCAGGGAGAAGCTGAGTGAAATAAACCTCAGTGATCTATATTAGGATTGTTTAAAAAAAAAAAAAAACAGCCTGTGCTGTGATGTCCGAAGCAGTCAGACCCCAGTGTATGGTCGGAGCCGGTTTGATGCTGGGTTTGATGGAGTATGTCAGTCCAATCAGCCCGGTTTCCAGGGTCTGATTGGGTCTGCCAGCCTGAGAGGCAGCCCTGATATTAGCTCCACAACCAGCTGACAGGCAGCATAGAGGGCAGCTCATACGACACACAACACAGAAGGGCCACGCTTTGTCTGGGTGAGTGGGAGATAACAGAAGGTGGTTTTCAAGCAGTAGCTATAGTCTGATCTGAGAGAAATACTTTTCCTACCACACCCTACTCTGTCGCAATATATTATATATATGTTCCATATTTTCTTTTTTGATCAGCAAAACTCATGTTACCGCATCTCCGCAAACCTGTAAGCTCAATCTCACAGTTTTTGTTTTACTTCCTCGTTGCTTGAGTCCTGCAGATGGCAGTGACGTGTCTGTAAAAATGTAAAAGAAGTTACTGCAAAATCAATGTTTGTTTGTCTTTTTTTTTTTTACGGTAGGGGCAGAAAGTATCACCATGATCCATTTATGTTCATGTTTGATGAGGGTATAGCCACAAACCCTGAAACTAAAAGACCAAATATGCGTTTTGAAACTCTTTTGACATTTTTCTGGAATTTTTCTGGAACTAATCCCAGCTGACATTTGGTGAGAGGTTTGGTTACAAGTGCATCAGATAAAAAGACAAATTGAACAAGTTAAAATGCATTAGGATTTTATCATATCCGCGCCCCCCCCCCAAAAAAAAGAAAAGAAAATATTGTAGTTAAACATATTGTAAACAACACCCAATAGTAGTGTACAATTATAGCATTTAATCTGTCACGCTAAAGACGGTTACAAAAGGAATAAACGTTCTGTACACCTTGTTAAAGGAGACCACGAGAATCCAGGAGCTTCACTCTCATTACTCAGCCGCAAATATGACATGATATATTATTGCATTCTCACATGGGTAAAGAGGTGATGTGCCGAAATAAGACGCTGAATTTGGTTTGTGTAAAGTATCACTCGCAGGCATTTAGGAGACTTAAACGGTTTTGGAAAGTTCTGGGGGGGAAATTTTCTCTAAGGTTTATGAGCCATAGTAGATGACCCAAGTTAATTATTGGATTTGTTTATTCGCGCTCCACTGATACTTACCTCTATCCGGATGCAACACTGACAGTGGGTACTCTCATTAAAGCGAGGGATGTGGCTTGTTGTAGATTACAGCACATCTTTCCACCTGGAAATCCTATAAAGTCTAAACCTGTCAAGCATTGTTGCTGCCAGCGTTCAGTCAGAACAATAATATAATATGCATATTAAGTGTGATAATGATTTGAGGAGCTAAAGTAAGACTTGGTCCCCCCCCACGTTAATGGAAATGTGAAACCTCTGCATGTATTTCTATTGCAAGTAATTTGGTATTACTTCTAAATAAGAGAGCTGGCATGATGGCAAAGCGGGATAAAGCCAGAGCATGAAAGGTGAGACAAATTACTTCACTCAAAGGCATAATCATGAAATTAGATGATCAGGCATGTAATACAATATAAGACAATTGCTGAAAGATTTAGTGGCAGACTTGCCTTCTGTTCTCTCTGATTAAAACACATTACATAAAACGTCATGATATGAAGATGGAGCCTCTCTCCTGAATTAATATCAGACAGATGAAACACACACCATCTGCAGCTTGTCACGCTGTAGTTCAACATCTTAAGTATAGCGATTGTTGTGTGTGTGCAGAGGCTTGTTTCCTGAATTAACAACATTAAGATTGCTCCCAAATGTGAATTAGTAGAATGGTAAGAAAAAAATAAAATATTTGCTGAATGAATTTAAAAACATTTATTTTCATCACAAATGAATGGGTATATAAATTGTAGGGGAGAGAGATAGATCCATCAAAAACTTGTTTGTTGAACATTAATACAATAATAATATACTGTATGGCATATTCTTGCACAGAATCTGTTTCACCGATCAATGTTCACTCTTGTGCCGCACTGCTAGCTTCCAACAAAAGAGGCTCTTTTTAGAATGTTAATAAGCCATTTTATCCAGGTATTTGTTGTAGTTTCATATGTGAAAACACAGAAGCAGAACTATCTCTGTTTTAATGCAATAATGGGTATAATGAGACTCGAGACCACCCTGATGGAAAAAAGGATGACGGCGCGTCCTATTCACTGTGTAGCGCTGCATCAATGTCATCTTCAAGAAGGCTAATGTAAGCACAGAAAAGCAGCCTTTGCTTCACCCTCAAGTTCTTCATGGCAAAAGGTCTGAGGAAAAGATTGGACATAACCAACAGACACAATATTCAACATGTTTGTGCCTGCTTTTGTTACATAGAGGTGGTTATTGGATGGTTTGGCCGCATCCCTACTAGAACACAGTTAAACAAAGTCAGACTGCAGGTGAGGAAATGGCACACTTCAGATAGAATATCAACATGAATGAAAAACGCCGTTTTCGGTCAGTCAGCCTGGGAATCTCTCCTCAACAGCTCACATCCAAACATGGCTTTTCCACACTCCGTCTTTGCTCTGGGACAATATGTCGAAGCGTTTGTCATTGGTTATCAAGGAATGATATATTGTCTAGCCTGCAGAGAAACATGTGTTGTGCTTTAATCTGGGGGTGCATAGGCCAGTATTCATGACCAGCAGCTGGAGAAAATCACGGGAGACGAAGAGTCCACTGTGGAGAAAGGAGACATACTGCCTGCCTGCCTGGCAGATGCTGGTTCTTGTTATCAGCTTTTTCTCCAGCTTATTTATGTGGTGAGTTACAACTCGACAACGACACCCTTTTTTTTTTTTACCCCCCCCCCCCTCATAGAAACATTTTCATATGGATAAAGGCATGTTGGATATGACACTTTTATAATGACTTCATCCAAAATATTCTATCCTAAGCTAAAATAGAAGCAGACGATCCACTGTTATTGCCCTAACGTTAGAGAATGTGAATAGGCATGTGAGGCGTGAGCTTGTAGCAAGAATTAAAAAAAATAAGTACAAAAATACAGGCCTTTTGGTTAGTTTAACTATGACATAATTTCACCATGGCGAGGGGGGTGTGTGTGTTAGGGTTAGACTGTAGTTACACACAATTTAGGACTAAATGCTCATCTGAGTCTGTTTATGACATTTAACCGCTTCCGTTGTCTCAGAAGTAAATATATATATTTATAAATATATATATATATATATATCTTCACAAGCGTCTTATCTCCTCTCTGCCTCATATACATTTATTAGTCGCTGCTTCACGCCCCAGTTTCACGCTGCTGCTCACATATTGACAAGTTGGTGCTGCGATATTTATGTCACATATTTAATATGGACATGGAAATGATTATCAAATCCATAGTTGCCAAGAGTGTCCAATCGGCCTTAAATAATGGATGAGCAAGGATGCGACTCAATTTGTGAGGCCGCGCAGAAAGACAGGGCGAGTGCAGCCATCGACCCCTCCGCCCGCCCCCCACCCCGGTTGCTTTCTTCCTCTCCAGAACGTCATTATTCTGGTCGATCTTTTCTCCCCTCGCTTGACATCATTCATTGTAATCATCCTTCAATAAAAAAAAAAAAACGAAGCTGCTTGTAATAAAACGAACAACCCGGGTCAATACACGGAATATGGAGAAGGATGACCCTTTGCGAGGAGACAGCGTATAAATGGGCCTCTTTATCAAAGCCGATCGCCTCCTGGTTCCTTAACAGGAATTCGACCGTGCATGGACTTATCATTACTGTTGTATCATTGGTGTTTGCACTCTGTATATGAGGAGGAATGATGGCTACATTACTGAATCAATGTGCTAATGAAGCAGGCATTGTGTTGGTTTTATTGAAATACACAGCGTAGAATTAAAGACTTCTGTGTCATCTCTGCACCGAACGCTCTGCCGTCATATTGCCGCATCGCTCCGCTCACCCTCAGCAACGTAAAGAGACTTTCCAAAAATGTATGACAGGCTCCCGTGAAGTAGCAGCTGTACACGAACCTGCATCATCTGCAAGGACGGGAAAGACGTGGCGGAGAAAAGGAAAGGAAAGAGAGGTGGCACCATTGCAGCACACTGTTCTTTAAGTACACACAAGCCAGTCTGGACTAAGTATGGTTTCGAGGGTCAAATTAGCTGACAGGGTAATTTTGTCAAGGACGACATGCAGAGCTGCTGATTATCCCTGAGCTAGCATCATTTTTGTTTATCAAAAAATGTTAATTGCCTGTTTTTACGAGTAGGAAAAGATTAAAAGTTAATAGGAGAGACTAAATAAACACAATGAGGCTGTAGAAGATGGTAATTAATTTGTGGCCACCTCTGAGCTAATTAGCTTATATAAAGCAGGAAAAAAGAAGTTAATGAGGCTTAATGTTACTGATACACTGAAAAGTTTAGACTAATGAATTTATGAATGCGTGAGGAGCCCAACTTCATGATCGCTCTGACTTTCCATTGCGACGTGCCTCCCGCAGATGGAAAACTTACTTGTTGTGAGCTTGAGCACCTATGATGTGGGATTTCAAGGCTTCCGTGCTGTATAAATTTCATAGCTCTTTCAGTGTGTGCGAAAACAGAATCAGAAGTGCCGCCTTCATGCCGAGCGAGAGATGGTGGACCGTAGGAGGGCCCATACCGGCGCAGCGGTTAGTTTGTTTTGTCGTTCCTCGGGCTAAATCTGGTGTGAGGATACAGGAGCTCGTCTATTCGGAGGTCTCGGGAGGTCAGTCTGGCTGGGGAAAGGGAAGGATGGGAAACAGTAGGCGGTGGGACTCATGGTGAAGATGGTCCAGGAACCTGTGTCACCACCTCCCAGTTGCCTCAGTACCAGAACCATATCTTTCATATCCTCCAGTGGATCCTGGGTGTTGATCAGTGTGTCATTTCTTACCATCGTCATTCCCCAAGCATCTGTCGATCTTTAATTCATTTGAAGGAGCAGCTTATCATTATTTCACTAACTACCATGATGACCGTAGTAGAGGACATTACTTACACTCAATAAGGTCACAATGGCATTAGCTGTTGACACTATGAGCTAAGGGTCAAGGATCATTTGGATGAAATTATAGGGCCGTGATGAAATTCTGCTGGTAATTGGTGAGCCGATCAGGTAATTGCAGCTTCCATAAATGCAATTTATCACAAAAGGCGAAGGCCAGCAATGGCAGCTCACCAGCTAGCGCGTGTGCGGTGTCTCCAGACTGACCTGCGAAGCTTTCAAGTGGTGACACATGTCTTTATAAGCTGAGGGGAAGCTTACTGGGCAATAAGGCAGAAATACCCCCCCCCCCCCCCCACCATCAAGGCATCCCTGTCATATTACATAAATCAGCCCTCTAAATGGGCATCTTTCCTCACAGTTTGCTTTTTTGTTCATGGTTTACAGCGGGTAATTTTGTCAATCATAATTTGATGGAGCTGCACAGATGCTGGGAATGACATTCATATTGTAGATTTATCAGTATCAAATACGATATGGCAGTGCCACAAATTGGAACCTGATGGATAAGATGGTGTCCTGTAATCTGTACAGTGCATAATCAGCACTGACAGGGAGCATATTGTATTTTGCAACTTGAAGTTATTTAAACGGAAACACATCATCATCATCATCAAGGGACGACCTGTTCACAGATGGCTCCTCGCGAGTACACAAATATGTGAATCATTGCTGCAAATTTAATTTCCTCAACGCTCATATATATATATTTCATGCTATAAATATAGTCTAGATACCACAGGATGCAATGATCAAGCTGGTGGACCCCAGAATGCAGAGACAGAGGCAGGAGTGGAACAAAAACTCTTTACTCATAAATACAAAAGCAGAAACACAAACACACTACAAGAGAGCTCAGGCTTGGGCTGGCTGAGGTCCCCGAAAATGTGACACAAAATACACCTGGAACAAAATACTAAATTCTAAACCACACACAGCGCGCAGGTGCTGTAAAAGACGAGAAATCAAAAAGTTCAATACACAAAATCTTACGGTAACGGTCAAGGGACAAATGACAATCTGGCACAGGAGTGTCAGCAGGTCAGGGTTTAAATAATAAACATGTCTAATGATAATTGCCTGGCGGGTGTGTCTCCAGGTGTTCAGCCAACTCTCCTGTGGCCACGCCCACACTGCAAGACATGGAAAAACAGTGTTAGAGAGGCAGAGACATTGACACTATATGTGTGTCTGTGTGTGTGTAGGGATAGAAATCATCCACAGACTGAGCATATTAGAATCAAAAGCAATCCAAAAACAATATTTTATCAAGGTTATTTTTATTGCCTAAAATATTTTCTAATGTTTTTCGAACCTTCAAATGCGCATGGTCTCATAAAAGGCAACCACCAAAACTTCCCTCGTAAATGTATTTCCTGTAATTTACTGTTGTATGGCGCCGCAAACAGCGTGTCTAGGAGACAAGGGTTGTAATGGAAGAAGATGAGAAGAGGGATGTTCAATTAGCTGCTGCATACACATAAACATACATACTGGATCATCGTCTTTTTTTTTTTTTTTACTTCTGTACCAAATATTTATTTTCCTTTCCAATAATTGTGCAGTAATTCTTAACGTAGCTTCCTAATTAATATTTATGAGAACAGCATTGATATTCTCAAGCAAATAAAAATAATTATTTTTCATAGATGATATATAAATGGGTAAAGTTTGACTCATGTCAGGTAATAATAATAAAGTCATGTCTTAACAAAGCAGCATAGCAGCATTGTTAAAGAATCCTATCGCAATAATTACCAAAGATGCTACTTGTGACTTCGTTGTTTTTTTTGCCATGTTGTTTACTGTATGTGAAAACTGGAATAGAAATCTCAAGCTGCGTGTGCCCGGATGAACAAATATCGCCTTCCACAAAGCTCGAATCTATATGAAACGCTGGTATCCGACCTGTTGAGAGGCATGTCGAAAGCTCAGTCAGAACAATTTGTCCCATAAATCAAAAGCCTACAGATACATTTAAACCTGATTCGCACCAGACTGAAATAAAAAAAAGAAATAATAATAAAAATAAATCGCACAAAACAAATCAAAATGACGAGAATCTTTATGTTTGGTGTAAAGATCCCTACTTTACCCTCTGGAACGGCCTCTGGTGGACGGGAAACACAGGAGAGATGACAAAGGCTTCGTGTGTGGGTCAAATGCTCAATTCATAAAATGATGTAGAGCGCTGAAACATGATAGGTCAAATTCACGTCCAAATGGCTTTTCCAGCGCTCCTATTTTTCCCCATTTTCAACACATCCGTCTGGTGCGCTCTCTCGCCTCTGTAATGGAAAACTATTGCAGAAGCATTTCTCCGTCAGCCGGGGTCAGGAGGTCATCACTGATGTCACGCTCAAAGTAACCAGTGGCAAATAGGCCCTGACATGTGCGCTCCGATGAGAGAATGAGACCGGACAGCTCCTCTGGCTTCCCGACTGATAAGCCATAGAAAAGAAAACCGTGAGGCTCGGAGCGTCACGGCCACCGCTCCCAATACAAGCTACTGCATTAAGGAGCAAATAGCAGCTTGGTGGTGTTTTGGTTCTTTGTTCTTTTTTTGGGGTTTTACCTCCTGTGGTGCAATGTCATTGTGGAAAATTCAAAATGTGTCTCTTTTTCCACTTTAGGTGCTTTTCTTTTGGTCAGCACGTTTAAAATCAACACGTTTGTTTCAATAGAGATGCAAGTCCATCTGTCAGATGTGTGTCTTACAACCTAAAATTGACAGCCGTCCTCTTCCTCCTTCCATCTTCTCTCCATCTTTGTCTCTGGACTTAGAGTGAAAAAGAAACAACACCATTTTCTTCGTGTTTGCTGTCAGCTGCATGTCGTGTACGGCGTGATTTGCTATTCACATCCCAATCTCGTCCAGATTCTTACGCCTGTTTGTTCCACACAAGCGTGTGTCGTGTCTCCATCGGGCATGACCGCTCACTTCCTGCCCTCTCCATCTTCAATCTCATGTTCTCCTGTCATTATGCGAAACAAACGTGGCTGGAATATACAATCTGATTCCTCATGTATGCCAGATATTTTAACAACAGCTCCTTTTTTACTCCCCATCAATCCCCCCCCCCCCCCCCCCCCCCCGGCCAACTCCAGTGGAGATGATGACTGAATGAGCAGGAGACTGGCATCTTCTGATGGAGTTACAACCCACGAATGGAGTCAATCAAGACCCAGCTAAAAAAAAGAAATAAAATCATTTTCTCACGGATGTGTCAGAAAGCATGTCAGGCGCCCATGACAATAAATCCATAGCACTAAAAAGAAAGAGAAGAGTACAGGGGGGGATTGGGAGGAGGAGGAGGAAAAATCTGGAGCGTAATGGGGAACCGAGAACACTGATGAAGTGTAAAACAGGAATTCTCTGAGTGGATTCGCAGTCAATCAGAGCTCTCACCTTTCCGCTGTCCATAGAGCTATTTCATAGCAATTATTACCCCCACTGAGCAGGTGACAGCCGGCTGTGCCAATGGCAGCACCACGTAAACTCCCGCTAATCCCGGAATGATGGAATGGGAGAGAAGCCTTGCGATGATTTGTGACAAAGTAACTCAACATAGACTTCTGTACTTAGAAACGTGAGAGCAGTTTGTAGTCACGCTTATGCTAACACTCCACTTTTATTTGACGCATGGGTTTTAGTTTGCCTCACCGGTTTGGTCCCCCCGGCTCGTGTTTGTGTGTGTGGGGGGGGGGCGTCATCATTCAAGTTCTAAATTGAAAAAATTGCTGTAGGGTGTCCTTTGGGTGTTTTCTGTGGATTAATTGATGAAAGTGGTGGTTTTAGTATATCGGAAGCATCTTTTTATGTCATCATAATTAATAGCGATGCTGTTAATTTTACTTTGCGGCTGCTTTTAGTCTCTTTTTATTTTTTATTATTGCTCTTTTATTCTAATGCATCAAACCTCTCTAGCGCCGCTTCCTGCTGAGCTGAAACAGGCAAATTCACAGACAGACCATAAAGATGGTTGCTTTGTTTGACTGTTACCCATAACCCCCCCCCCCCCCCCCCCAACCTCTCTTGCTTGTAATTTCTTTTCCTGCCAAGCCTTTAAGTCTTAAAGCTTCCCGCCTGTTATATTTCCTCCACATCAATATGTCACCTGGATCCGTAACAGCAGGATGTCAACTTAATGCAAGACCAGGGTTAAGAAAACACCATCTTTGCCTACTGACTGATGGCCTGTCACCGCTCACACAAAAAAGTTTAGAAACGTGATCCACCCGTCATCTTGCCGGTGATTATGAATCTTTTCTTTCGACGGCCGCGAGGCCCATTCAGATGCAGTCTAGCTTGGCCTCGCTCAGCATTAGTTACATGGATGGGAGAACAAACTTCAAATCACTCCGAGTGGGCGAGAGAGAAAGAATCCAGTTCATCTAAAAGTAAACAGTCAGGCCCACTGGCGAGCCCACCAAAATAGACACCAGGGTGAGAAGGGCTTTGTTCACTCAGAAAATCAAATACAAATTATTTTATTTATTACCGTCATTTGGTACAAATTTGGATATTTAAAATAAAATCAATGCATTTGCATTAATTACAATTTCATGAAAAAAAAGAAGAGAACGAGCTAAATTCAGATTTTCTTTTCCAGCTAAATTTTTAAGCACCTCATTTTAACACCTTTGTGTTTGCTTCCTTTCCATCCCTGGAAGACAGCAAACACACAAAGAGAATACGTGTTCCTTTATCTCTAACCACGGTGAACTGCAGATGACCTTCTGAGTCACCTGCATTAGCTGTGGGGTGGTCAGACTGAAATGTGTGTGTGTGTGTGTGTGTGTGTGTAATTGTGTCTGCTTGCAGGGGGGCAGGGTGCAAAAAGAGTTAGAAGGGGGGAGATTTTTCATCCTCTGCATTACGGTTGTTTAGGTTGGAGGGGTTAACGCAATGAGGCTAAGTAAGTTTGAGCTGTGAATCACATCAGCAGACTGGTGCATTCACTTATGCAAAATTGCAAATATACAACTTGGATGTAATCACATTACCTGTTATTTGTCTTTATATTAATTAGAGGACTGATAAGTAGTGAACGTCAGACTTAAATAGATCCTTAATTCATCGTTTATTTATTTTTTCTTGTGTTAGTTAGGGTTATTTGTAGGGAAAGGAACAATTCCAGCAGTTGCTGATGAAAGGCTTTACTTCACCGACACGCACAGTACAAAGATTCAAACAACGTCCGAGCCCAATATCTGACCCGCTTCCTCCCACTGAAATATCGTTTTTGCCTTCTTCTCTTCCTTGAGACACGTTTTCTCTTTTCCCAGACAGAGCCTGAGACTGCTTTATTATAGGTTTTCTGTGTTTTGATTATTTTGTTGAGAAGCAGGATGGGACTTCCAGCTGCTCCGAATGCTTGGGAGTCCTGGGAGTCCTGGCCCGGCTGCCCTCCCGGCAGGCACGGCCAAGTGGGCATGCGCTGTTGTGGCCCGCGGTGGGGGGTTGATGGGGCTGCAGAGGCTGGGCCAGAGAGGCCACGGATGCCTTAAATGACTTAGCATGATGGGATAGCGGAGGGGCAGGAGCATGGCTCACAAGTAAAGCAAAATGTGTTGAGAATGATTCCTGACTGGATTCTGATGGCAAACGGATATGTGATGGATGTGAACTGCAAAATTATTTTTATTTTTTTGTACGTGCTTTCATTTTGTGTACATATAGGTCTGCAATCTCATAAATGTGTCCTAACAACTGCTTTTAACACATTTTACAATTGTATTCAATATATTTAAATACATTATTTTTGACATGCACAATTAAAACTGTACTGAAGTCCCATTCTTCCAGCCGTCCCAAAATCCATCCTGCACTTGAATCAATCACCAATGACGCCAGACCACCAGAAGGCCCCCCATTAGACAGTAATTCATGTGGAAACTGTTGGACCCCAATATCATTATCGGGCAACAGACCTGCCAGCTTTATGCCGCGGCACGGTCTGCTGTGATGCTCATTCTTTGACTTTGAGGGAATTTTTTTTTATATTTCTTGTTTGGAGTGGATCATCTTAGGCTGTCCTGTTGTAAACGGCATTGTTCGGGTGGTTTCAAAGTAAAATTTCAAGTTAAATTTTACATTGAAAAATGTAACTTGAAGAATGACATGGAATTCATGCAAAATATAGAATTTGTATTTCTCCTCAAATTTCATCCATCCAATTTTGTAGGAATACATTTACACCATAATTAATCCCACCTGCTTAAATTTCCGTTGCTCATACTGCAGTTTACACAGGTAGCATTCGTAGAGAGACTTTATTATCAGTCTGGACAAGTGAACTGATAATATTTTATGATGTAACATGCACTTTAACAAATAATATTAACACCTGTGGCTGTGGATTCAACAAAAAATGGAAAAAAGGAATAAAACACAAACTGAAATCAAAAAGAAATCAGCTCATTGCTTTATTTGCACGCAGGATAACACATATATTCATGATTCAAGCACAGCAACACACAGTAATACAGGAAAAATGTTGGTGATCAGGTGGGACCCGAGTTGGGTGGGGGGAGAGAGAGAGCCAAACTAGTCCCTTCAACTTTTTAAAGACTTTTCAGCATTTGTTCTGCACACTTACCTACGCAAACTCCAAGGGGCCACAGTGACTGGGGTCCCATTTCAGGCCCAGCATGGAGCCGGAGAGCTTCTCAGCTGTAAAATGAGAGCGCCGGAGCGCAGTGTGAAAATGGATTAGCCTCGCTGAGATAAGGGGAGCCCTCAGCAAGCCATGCACGCCTTCAATGGGGAAAAAGAACTGCTGTACAAATTGTTTTTGGTACATTAAGTACCTGTTACTTTATTTCACAGATGGAAAACAATAACACAGGCTCTGGGGTTGGAACCACCGCTGCACGGAGGAATGTGAGCGGTTCAGCCCACCTAGCTCCCGCACGGTTTGCCCCTTTCCCTTAATATGCAAAGTGATATTTGCAAGCACTTTTTACTCCAGGAATCCAATGGATTGACAAACATAACATATGATGATAAATGACAAAGTGCCAGGTTGGCAAACAGCAGGGAGCTGAGGGAAATCCTACAGAATACCAATGTTAATCCAAAATTAAATAAAAAAAATAAAGCATAGCCATTCCCACTCAGCAAACTGGGCCAGAGTTTTTCATTAATAGCTCCGCTGCTACACCAGCCGCCCCCCCCAAATTAAATGAGCACGTCAGATCCTGAATGATTTATACATTTGGACTGATCTAACAGCTCTGTGGAACAACTATGACACCCTGACAAGTCAACGATGGATATGAAAAATGAGCCAATACCACCACACTAAAGCCGGGACTTTCAAAGCCAAATGCACGCACACAATCAAATCTTCTAACATATTTGTGAGCATAATGAAAATAAAGTGTGTGTGTGTGGTGGGAGGGAGATCCCCATAAGATTCTCTGTTCAATTTGAGCTAAATCATTCAGAGTTTATATGAATGGAGTGATGGAGACAAATTGGTCAAAATGGAGGGAGGCAGTATTTCGCTTTTCTGATGTCTTTCAAGCAGCTGCTAAATTATATATCAGGCCTGTTGTTGGGCTCTGACTCTAAAGAAAAATGTCAAATCAAGTTAGTACTAAGGTACCTTTTCACAATGGCTCAATTCTCCATTTGTTTCTATCAAATTATATATATATGTGCTTTCACGTTTGTATCGTGGCGCTTATTTCAGAGAAAATGTCGTATTCAGCTCAGCAGCAGAATCCCACCCAACACAGCGACCAGCGGTGGCAAAAGCTGTGCTTATAATTATGTTGCAAGGAAAGCTATAGTGACCTTACTCACTTGTTAGATGAAGTGATAAAAACCAACATGATGGACTAAAGCATTTTTGCTTTTCTTAGTATTGTCCTTTTACCCTCTCATTCTCTGTCTGATGAAAAACTGCACTTGGTGTTCCTCAGAGCTCAGCAGATTTAGAGGAAACAATTACCAGTCCGGTGATCTCTGCTTCTCCAGTCCTGCCGATAAACACCCAGCGCCCTGAGGTATAGTCTGAAAATGATAGTTTTAAACGGGTTAAATTTCATTGTCTCCTTCACCCCCCCACCCCCCCTGAGCTTTTATTTCGCAAAAGTGTGAACACAATTTTTTTGTTGATGGGGGCAAAAAAAAGAGAAACAATAAAGAATATGAAAAGCCCATCTTCACAGAACATTAGACATCACAAAACAACCCAAATATATCAAAACTGACAAGTCAAAGTTGATTGCTTAGTGTCTATTGATTGAACTATATTTCACAGGGAGAGCACAGTCTCATAGTTTTCCTCACCGTGCACCAAACCCAGCTGCAGAGCCACAGATAATGGACATGGTCAGTGCTAACACACAGGATTAGTCAGCATGCATGCATCTGTTTGTCTGCTGGTTTATAAACAGGATATAGCAAAAACTATTGAATGGATTCCATGAAACTTGGTCTAGCAGGATGGATCTGGGGTCAGAATTTACCTCTTAAAATTCAGACAAATTATAGGTTAAAGAGCCACAAATTCATCCTCCCTTTCATTAGGAGCGTGAGATTCAAGAGAAAACGACAGGCATATTTCACGGTTGCTATCTATGAAAGTGTCAGAGTTAGTGTGGATCCCCATTGCATTCACTGCATTTAAAGAGTGGCTGCTCCACAATGAGTTTGATTTTTGATTTGTCCAGGCTGAATTAAAGGGCCTTGGTGGAGGTGTAAGCTGTGTCAGGGACACTTGTAGTTTACTCTGTCATGAAAATACACTGTTTTTTGCTGTGTGACATGACTTTTACTACAAATAGCACAAGTCCAACAAGTCCAAACTTGTACTAACAAACCAACCAACCAACAAACCAATAACCACCAGATGGACGTGGTGAAAACATGACATCCTTGACAGATGCAATAAATTCTAACATTATTATCACTGTAATATTAAAGTTCCAAGAGTTGGAAGATTTCGATAATATGTGTTCATTCATTCATTTTCCTGACTGCTCATCAGGAATCCGGGTCGCTGGTATTGCTGGATCCTATCCCATCGGTCTACGGGCGAGAAGCGGGGTACACCCTGGACAAGCCGCCAGGGTCATGCAGACATACAATCATTCACACACACACCTATGGACAATTTAATGTAACCAATTCACCTAATGTTTTTGGTGGTGGGTGGAAGCTGGACAACCCGGAGAGAACCAACGCAGACACGGTGAGAACATTCAAACTCCTCATAGAAAGGCCCCAAGTTGGATTTGAACCTGCAACCTTCTTGCAGGCAACAGCGCTATCCACCGCGCCGAAAGAAGATTTGTCCAAAAACAAAAACAAATTACATCACTTTAAGGCTTACTAATTAAACATATTTATTTGTCGGAAAGTATAAAATAGTGCAGACGGAATATGTGTGTTAGTTGTAATATTATATGAGGAGAAGACAAAAATAATGGGTGTACGTGCATGATTCACGGGCGGTGCAGGTGCAGCTGGGTCAGTTGGAGGGTGATATCAGACAGACATATTGTCCAGATTATTTCCTACCACACCACATTCAGTTATGAGAGTGCAGATCTACTGTGTGATCATTTGATTTGTGTCGTTATCCCCACTCAAGTAAAAGACAGCGACAGGGAAAGAAAGGGGATGAAAAATAGGAGGGATGCTGACAGCGGTGGTGGTGGTGGTGGGGGGGGGGGCACTTGAGCTGTAGAGAAGGCCAAGTGTGCCGAAACACTGCTCTGCCCAGGAGTGATTGAATGATCCCATTCTGGGCTCTTTGTTAGACACTAAGGCAGCGATGTATGAAGATTGATACACAAGTGCTTGACTCGGTTTGCTGGATCATCAAACGGATTGATATTATACTTCAGCCAAGGATGAAGACAAAGTAAGTGTTATCATACTCAATACCCGGGCTTGTCAGAGGCGGAAAATCATCCGGTGTCACTGGTTATGGGAGAATTTCGCTCCCTGTCATGAGAATTTATCTGGGAAACGTGGCGCTCCGTGGCGCTCCGTGGCAGTCTGCAGCCAACGGCGGAGGCCCCGGACGTACCGTAAAGATCGTTGCTAAAGATTGAATTACAGCGGCATTTATTTCACAACCGTCATGTTTGTCCCAACGGACCCTTTAAATCCCCGGTCTTCTTATCAAGTCGGCCATTTATTGCAGGCCAAATAACATTATTCATGGGGATATCATTATTTTGATTACCTTACAGCAAACGCTTTGTTTATCTTGTTGTATGACGAGAGCTCCATGCGTGACTCCTGAGGTTCCCTCAGACTCCTCATTATTCCGAGGAGCGGTGTGAGCAGAGGGTGCAGCTTCTCACGATCAAACATTACTTTGTCACTGAATGTGAATATTGTCATTGTTTTGGTCACTGTACTCAATTCCACAGTTTTTGAATCGGTTTGGAATCAGCTGATATTCCTTACAGCGCAAGCCGAAACGCAGACAGCTTGGCTCTCTGACTTTGCTATCTTTTGCTGGAATAAGGGTAATTGCAGGATGTGGGAATTAGTGACAGCGACTTGTTTAAATTGGAAAAATAACTTCAAACGTTTTCCTTTTTTCCAATACGCCAAAGAGGAAATGGCAGTAAAGCTGCGCCAATGTGGCTCCAATTTGGGGAAACAAGACTACCGTTGCTATGGCGCAGAGATCTCAGCGCTTTCATTTGACAGCTGTGTTCTTTGTTTAACAGTAGTGCATGAAGCATTTACCATTCAGATGAGGCACTTTAATCGTCTCTCACATCGCCTTTTGCTTTTATGTATCCATCCATCCATTTTCTTGTAGACGAGATGATCACAATCGTTTCATCTCATTCGCCTTACGGATCGGATCACGGGTCAATTTGATATATTTATGGGCATTAACATGTAGGTGGCCATGAAAAATGGCTTCATTGTTTATATATATATAAAAATATATGAGAGTTAGAGTTATATATTATATTTTAAACATAACATTTTAATGTACTAACTCACCATTTGAGATTCCAATCCACTCATTCACCAGCAGCAGTTTTATGCACACTGTGATGTCCTTTGTGCACAGTGCCCTGACCATGTGACAGGCTCTGTAAAAGCCATGTATGAGAAACGCCACAGGCCATTGCACTTATGTATATTATTTATCTTTGTATTTATCATTTTTACAAGTACTCATTGTTGGCTGAAAGGCAGTCAGAGTTACTGCTTGTCATCTTCATATTAAACTACCAGAGGCGGCTGTCATCCTAACGCTTGTACTCTGTTGTAATCATATAAAGTTACAGTAGTGTCATCCAAGCAAGGCGGACACACACACACCTACACACACACACACACACACACACACACACACACACACGCACACCTATTCCAACTGGGATGCTTGAGCCAAGAGGTGCTTGCTATGATTTGGCCTCGTTATGCTGTTGACCCTGAAAAAAGAGAATTACCTCCGTTGGGAAGCGGCAGTACGGGAGTGTGGCAGTACGGGAGTGTGTGCGTGTGCGTGTGTGTTTGTGTGTGTGTGTGTGTTTGTGTGGTGATGCGATGAGGGGGGGGTTGTACTGGCTTTGAGTTAAGGGCTCTATCAAGGGACAAACTTCTCCACCACCACAAAGCCACACGATCCATCTCCCTTTTAGCTTGTGTCAGGACCATTTTATGTGATGATGATTTGATACTTGGACCCCCCCCCCCGATTGAGCTATGATAGTTAGAAGTGGGCTTCCTGAGCTATAAACAGAAAGCAGCAAAGTGTCCCTCAGATGAACAAACTCACTATCATCCATGAATCATATTGTGCTTCACAACTTTGCACACACGAATATTCAAACTTAATTAAAGTCGGCTGCTTTATACGTGACAACCTGTGGAGTTCTGTGGAGATCTGAAATGAAATGTCCTCTGAAATGCACAACATTCAACAGTCCGGCTGGTTTCTCTGAGGGCTGGTTAGGAAACATTGATTTAGTTGTCTTTTTTTGGCCTGGATTTTTTGACCATTTAAAACATGGATTTTGTATTTTTTTCTCACAGATATCATTGTGTCTTGTTGCATCAGGAGAAGCACAGACGTCTGTACCTGCATAAAAATACAAAATTCCATTTTGGTTGTTTAAGGGACGGACGGGGCTTTAATTGAATATATTAACATATTTAAGTATTTCCTTGTCTTCAAGATGGAATATCTGTTACGTTTCTTCTTCTAATAATAATATTAATAATAAACATATGGACATGGATCTTTATATCCTGTGGTATTTCCCTGGTGCACCCGATTGCAGTAATAAACAAACCCTTCATCCTTTAAATGTTGTAAATCTAACACTATTGTCCAATTCCATGGCGCTTCTAAAACATGTCAGTGTGTTGTGTTTGTGTTAGTCTAATAAGTCTGTCCCCTGTAAGGCGACCACGAAGGCTGTGTTGAAATGAGACGGTTCAGGTACATTAGCTTCATAACACCATAATCCTTTCTTCATAAACCGTCACATGCACCACAACATTTATGATTTATGGGAGGGGGGGGGGGTGAAGAATCAATGGGGGAAAAAAAATGAATGCTCGTGAAACATCCCTGGGACAATCCTGAGCAGATTTTAATTGCGATTTCATTCAAGTGGCTGTTAGCCAGATGATGAATGAGTGCTAACCTTCCACTCTGCCGAGCACTGGAGAGAGTCTTTAATATGACAATTAAGTGTCTGTCCTTTAGATTTTATTGCATCTTTCTCTCCATCTTGTGAGCCACTCTGTCCTCCCCCCGCCTTTATTTTATCTCCCGCCCTCTTCCTCTCTCTTCACAGCACTTCATCTGTACAGTGCAGCTTTTGCGCAGATTAAATTGAGACTCCAGTTTTCTCCATCTCAGAGCACTTACTTATGTTTTATGACACACACTAAGTCAGTTTTATGTTGTTATTGATTTTTTTTCTCCTCTTCTTATTGCCCTCTTACTTAAATCGACACAAACCATTTTGCCTTTTGCTTGCTGATTCTTCCCACTTTCGTCTTGTGCTGACCTCAAGTGTATGACCAAGACAGTTAAAATCATCTGGGGGGGGGGGGGGGGGGGTGCAGTTGTTTGTGTGCAAAGCGTAAAAACTAAATTCCCTTCAGAGACAAATCATGTAGAGACTCAAAGTATCATGAAAACACATGGCCAGAAGGTGGCAGGTGAAACTTTCAAAACCTCTTATATTTCGTTTTTTTCTTCTCTACGCATTTAAAGCGTAAAAAAGACGACTCAGAATACACCTGAGAGTGCAAGATGTTCAGCCCATCATAACAGCGACTTTCATCTGGAATAATGTTCTTTATGAGCTGTTTTTATCAGGATTTTCATGGAAAAGAAAACATTATTTTGGGTGGATTTTTACTTTTGCATTTATCATTTCGAATGAAAACTGGTACAATCAAGAGGACTCTGCTGATTGTCTGCTTATTCGCCAGTGTTTCTGCAATGTGATTCAAAATGTCCTGAAGGCTGACATTTTACAACGACTGTGTAAAGCAACACACAAAAAAAAACAGACATTAAGTAAGGAATGGATTCAAATGTGTGTGGAGCAAATCTTTCTTTATGGGAATTGTGCTTCCTTTCCAGTTTACTCATGCATTGCATTAAGCAGATCTAACTGCTAAGAGCAGGGGGGTTAATGCAATAAGAGCTGCCTTTTTCCTCAATCAATTTGTCCCTGTCTGCTGGCAGGTGCCCAGTCTTTGCTGCGTCCTGGTCCCCAGTGTTGGCTCCATCGGGACTCCCGGCAAAGAGCTAAGCGACGGCATCAATGTGACCATTTAGAGTGTGATCTGTGCAGATGCAGTAGGAAGGTCAGGCCATTGTGCCGCCCTCCTCCCCCCTTGCCTTTCACTTCTCCCTCTAGGACGCCATCCACATCAAAGTTGTTAATGAGAGCCCTGAATCGGAAATCCTGGTTTGGCAGGGAAGTGAGTTTCTGAGGACAAGAATGGGGGCCTTGACCCAACATGGGCGACTGAATCAGCCCATCGATGGGCGAGAGAAAAGTTACTCCTCGGAAGGTCTTGGCACACCTGGTGTTAACAAGAAGCTCATATCTGGATTGAATAGAGATTCTGGTTGCAACCTTTCAATCATTTATTAGCGGTTAGAAAATAGATTACGGTAGTTTAGCTTCGACAAAAGTTTCGTTTCACAGAATTGTATTTCTTTAATTTAATTTAATTATTTAAAATTATTATGTTATTTTTTTCCTACAATGCTCAATTTTTCATTGTAATCTCAGCAAATCCAGGCCACACGACTCTGATTGTGGTCCCATCAGCATCGTCAGCGATGCCACGTCTAAGAGGGAAGAGGACACAGCTGTCCTCAAAGACAAGCCAGAGGGGAAAAAAATGGAGGCAGATTGTGGCGCCGGCTAAGCAGACAGTCGGGTGTATGACTCCTTTTCTCCTCGTCTCTCCCTGTGGTTCAGCTCACATGGAAAAGCTTTTCAAATTATGATTTGGATTGACGTGCAGCAGCTGTCGCCTCTCCTGGGTCCTGTCCGTCACCTCACCGGTCACCGCTGACAGCACTATGATGGATTAGGAATTGTCATCCAGAACGCTTGTCACTTGTTTACAAGTCGGCCATCCCTCATCTCTCACCACAGGCCTTATAATCTGGCCGCCACTCCTCCAAACCCCACCCCCGTGCTGCCAGACACGCTATACAAGACAACACCATACATTACAACAGCTTTTTTTTTTCTCCTCCTAACCTTTCCCTCTCTATTCTTCCTGCTTCCCTGGGCTGAACACAGTCAACACATTTAATGCATTAATATATGTGTTGTGTTCGCCAATCTCTCAGGGACTGGGGCGATGTCTTCTCCTGTCAACCTCTACCCCTGAGAACTGACTGGGTTTCATACAAACATCCCAGTGGGAGAGGGAGGGAGGGAGGGCGGCGCACATCGAACCTGCATTCTGTTATTTGAACAACAGGGCTTTCAAATCTGCTGCAAAAAAATGTGAGTTCTTTATGACTAGTTTATGCAAACACAAAATATTGTATAATTTGTTACTTCTGATTGGTGACTATTGTCGAATTATGTATGCAGAGCAGGGTTTATTTCCCATATTACAATATTATTATAAGCCAATAACAGGAATTAACTTGATTAACAAAATAAAATACTTTGTGGTGATGAAAAATGGTTGGCTTATATTTTAAATTGCACTTTAAATTGAATATTTTTAGATTTTGGATGAATTATATGTAAAGACACCTTGGCCTCTAGCAACTCCGAGAATAAATTACTTTATTTTTTTTCACAGACAAAATGATTCATAACAATTGATAAAAAAAAAAAAAAGCAAAACAGGTGAATAAAAAAAAACATTTTGTGGCAAACAGACTTTATTTTTGCTCTTAACTTTATGTTGTGTGCATTGAATTGAATTGATAAAATCAATCTCCAGACCTTATTTTGAAAGCTTTCAGACCCAATGGTGTCAAGCCTGCCTTTCAGAAATATCGAGCAAGCGAGCCTCACAGAGCGAAGTTTGATCTCTACTGCGTCTCGTTCTGCGTCCTGCATGCTGTGGGAATATCTGAGCTTATGCTCCCTCTGCAGGCACAGTCCAAACTGGAAGACGAGCTAAGCAGCCTGCCTCTGTAGCCTGGACTCAGCCCTGCCAGCTGTGATCCTACAGAGAGGATGAGTGGATGCCATCTCCCTCGCACTGCTGAGACCCTCCCCGTGCTCCCAGTGTGGCCCTTGAGAGAGGCCATAATCTTCTCCTATCTGCCTTAATGGTTCCCTCTGTTAAATGCAGTGATGGCAGTTCTGGGAGTGAGGGGGGGTGTGCTGAATCCTACCACGAGCATATTGTCATTAAATTAAAAATGTCCAAACACTCCCCTGCTCATGGCATGAACGCCACCATGAGAGCTATCATAATTGGCTCTGAAAACATGCATAATCGCCTTCAGCTGGTGTTCTTTTACAGTTGACATTGTTGAGGCAGCAATGGGGGCAATTGCCGATTTTAATATGCAGCTTGTTTCACAATGGCAGTTGTAATTGAAATATGGCATGTGTGAGTGGAAGATTACATTAAGGCTTCCAGATAATCACCTGACAAGGGAGTCATTGAATCGACAATCTGCCGTATAGTTTTGGGGAGAGGACCAGAGTGAGCAGGCAGAGGGAGGACGGGAGGGAGGAAGGCAAGTGGGATGGAGGTAAGGAAGGCATCAGGCAGAATTAGAATAAAGAAAGAAAGCTCTTGGCTTGCTCACTTATTCAAAGCAGCCGAGGATTGCCAGCCTGGCATTCCTGGGCTCTTTCTATCACCACATTTATTCCGCTCCCACTTCCACCCTCCCTTGTTCTCCCTTAGATGCTCACCCCTCCACTGCTTTGACTACACCACTTCCCCTTTAAGCACTAACAGATGGTTATGCATTGATGTTGCATTTTAGCCTCATTTGCATTAATATTTTTTTATTGCTCTTTTCGCAACAGCAAAACACCTTTCCAGCAACACTGATGATTTAAACAGACAGCAATCTGCCAAGGGAGAGGTAGAATCAACTGAGATTATTTATTTTTTATGGCTTTTACATCGGCATGTTTTTTTAATAGAACGGATGCGTGAGATCGTAACATCACATGATTCCGGGATATTAATTTATTACATCTCCCTGAAACATGCTCACATGCCACAGGCATGATAGACATCAGGAAAGGACACACATACACACACACACACACACACACACACACACACACACACACACCAGGCACATTATTACCATCTGAAATCTAAAATAGAAAACAAGCAGACCAGGGGCTCTCAAGCTCGTGCGCTCAAGATATACTTATAATTTATTAAACATGTCAGAGAACCAACTTCTTAAAATAAATAAGAGGAAAAAAATGACAGGAAAAGGAAAAATAAATAAATAAAAAAATTAGCAGAATTTCAGCCCATTCAATATTTTAATTGCAGCATCACTGCTTGCTATTATGAATCCAAGTTTAATGTATTCACGGTCAAATTTCCTTTCACATACTCAAGAAGAACTCTGCTGATGTTCCATTGTGATGTCACGAACCTTTTAATTATGGGTTTTAAATGTTAGAATTAGTGTTATGCAAATTCTTCAGCACATTGTGAGAGACATATAACAATATTTGTAAATTAAAGAATAGATAAAGTAATATTTAAAAAGAAAAAAATCAAACCATTTGGCACTACCTCTGTCTCGGCCCACGGGATGGTGCCCTGAGGCCCACCAGTGGGCCGTGGCTGCTGTTACCGCCATCAGTGCTGTTGTTGTTGCTGAGGTAAAATATCTTGCAGATGCCTCCTCTCTTTAATCTACTGCTCTCCTCACCATTATCTTATATTTGGGTATAAACACACAGACTGTGCAACCCGATAATATGCAATTAAAAACAAAGATCATTAAAAAGTTATTGGTGTCTGCCTAATTACTATAACTTTACCCCCCTTATAATGAGCGTGCATGGGTATTGATTTGAAGCAAATCTCCCTTTCCTCCTGGAAAAAAAAGCAGGTAGTTACTTTGTGTTAAATCATTAATATAGTAATGATTTTTCCAGAACACTCTCAATTAAGACCAGAGCAGAAAATGACCCAGGGGAGTTGAAGCTCACGCTCGTAAAAGTGTGATGTTCCAAATATATCCTCGCTTCTCTCAACGGCGAATATGGATAGGGCCGAGCCGTGCCTCTGAATCATTTAAAACAAAGCTTGTTGATAAGGGTGAGTGTAAATGTGCTTCTGTGTTACAGGTCTGTACTTTTAATGGAAGAGACGGAGTGACTCAATGCTGTAGTTAGGCCTGCCAGGATTGTTTTTTTTTTTTTTAAATCACAAATTAAGTGCATATATTCAAGGAAGACATACAAGTCATGGTTGTAAATTAGGATGTACAATAACTTCACAAAAAGGTCAAATCTCGATTTCTTAATACATACCGAAAGGTCCAATCAGAAGATTTAGCGTTTAAACCATAATTCCTAACAGAGTTGGAAAACTAGAGCATAAATAATTTGATGAATCCTTGACTGAAAACATTACAAAGATGATAAAATATCATGCATTTGCTCATCTTTGATAAGTTGTGATTCTGTAAATGAGGAATGGAAAGGAACAATGTCCTCTTGGTAGACATCGTGGGAGAGACTGCAGAGACACTCGTTTTGTACGAGTCGTATCAAACAGACAACAGACCAGTGGTGTCATGAAGTCAAACTATTGTAAGTCACATAGGTTGTAATTTGACAACAACCTGTTTAAAAGCTTGTTGGCCCATTGCACAGGTAGAAAGGTAAATCAGTAATAGGTGATCGTATTGTGCCTGGGTTTGAACGGGGCATCCTTCACAAAGATGGCCAGCATCTAAGCAGTCATTTATGGAGGGTCACTTCTCAATGCCATGAATAACTTTGTCTAATCATGTTTTTTTTTTTTTACAGAAAGTAAGTAAAGGATTGTCAAATGTGAAAGGCTTCCTGTGCCTGTCAAGGTTGTTGACCAATCCCCAAGTCTCCAAAAGGCTCCAACAATTAGAATATTTGTACATCTATTATATCAACACCTGCCTCCCTTTGTCAAGATATCCGTCCCATCTCCCTCTTTGCCCCGACTGGGATGATGTTTCCCCCCATGCAGCTTCTCTCTCTCTACCGAGAGCCTTCTGAGAATTACCGTCCCACCAGGCATGATGCCCATGCCAAGAGTCTGTGCCAGCATCCACCCCTTTAGCACAAAATAGTTGTCGTGACCCTGGCTTTTCTTTTCTTCAGCACTCTTTTGAGTCCCCTATGCCAAACACACACACACACGAATCGCTCTCTCTCTCTCACAAAAGGGCTAAAGAGATCTTTGCATCTCGGCAGTGATTTGTTATCGTCTCCATAACCACAGTTTACAGCAGCCTTCTTTTGAAACACTTGACATTTTACTTCCTATTCCTTCGATATAGACCATGGGTACAGTGTGTCATCTTTGTTTGACTTCATCACACGGAATAGCCCTTTTCACTTGGTTAAATGTCATTGCCGAGGCAACCAGCAGGTTTTTGGCAACAATGCAATAACGGCCAATTTGCAAACGGAATGTGTGGAGTGTCAATACAATTCCATCTAACCCCACTAGGATGCTCTCAAAAGATCGTTTTTCATTTCCTTGTGAATTTTCTTTGGGTGCATTACTTGCTCTTTTTTTTGAACCTGTGTAGAGTGTCTCTCCGTCCAGCGACAGAGATTGGAAAGTAAGAAGAGGGGAGAAAACAATTGAAGACCAGAAAAATAGACAAAATAAACACACACCCCTACGGACACCCCTAACCCTTTTGGAGGGAGGTGGGAAGAACCCGGAGAGAACCTACACACATATGTGGAGAACATACAAACTTCTCACAGATCAAACTCAGAACCTTCTCGCTGCAGAGGCAACAGTGCTACTCACTGCACCACCCTATTTGAACTTGATGCCTCCATATGCACATGTCCAGCCTGAGTCTACTGTCGTTGTTTAATTCCAATTTGAGATATCAACTGTTTCTTTAAGAGAGAGAATTTAGTTTGTTTTTGATTATGTTATGATGTGTGCCTTAAGCCGTGGGCCTTCACATGATTTGATTATATTCGCATAATGATAATAAAGTATCTTGAATCTATCACATCTATCCAACAGCACACAAACACCATTGCTCTGTCCATTGTTGTCTCCCGCTGTCTTTTTAAACGTGATCCTCTCTACTCCGACACCATCCATACTGCTGATATACTCCACCCCACATATCTCTGCTCAGTCTTTGCAAGTTCAATTCATTTCATCAGTCTGAGAATAATCATCTGCCACCGTCACCACCTATGTCTGGATAACAAAGGGGGAATTATTGATCATATTCTTCTAGTGCAAGACTTTCTGTCATCTTCTTCAATAAACAATTGTGTTTTGATTCTCATTTCTCCTGATTGCCAAGAAGACAACACAACTATTATATATATATATATATATCTAACAGTCGATTTAAAATTGTTTTCTGATTTTAAATATTTTTGATTTTTTTTTTTCTGGTCAGTTCCACTCACTGTTCAAACTTTGTAACTGTATAACAAACCATGCTCATGCCATGATTTCCAGAGCAGCTTTATCGCATAAATGTGGAGTCAGAATGCAGAGGAGCAGACTGACGGTAGAGCAACAGGAGGGTTCGATCCAGAAAAAAGGTTTGGTACACATAAAACAGTCCATGCCTGCAAAGGTGTCTGGTTTCTTTTTTTTTTTTTTTTTTTGGCAAAGGTATCCAAATGATTAGGCAAAAGGCAAGGTCAAAAATCAGGCGAAGACACGAGACTACGGCTATGGCTATGGCGTGAGGAAAAAAAGCTGTGAGGTTCAACAAACTGGCAGAGGACTGAAGACAGAGGGAGGGATAAGAAGGCAGGGTGACGAAGGGAATGAGGAGCAGGTGTGACAATCAGAGCAGGTGTGAAAACGAGAGGGAAAGAGGTCAGACCCAGAACACAGGAAATAGTGTAACATAAAGCCAGGGCATGAAAGTAGAAAATAATACAGGAAAAGAAAACACAAACATGATATTCACATATGTCATGTTTGGGGCACTACAGCTATTGCTCTTGGATTACTTTTACCTGGTTCATAATTAGAAATAATGTAATTCAAGGATGTAAAAAGTTGGAGCTTCTGAAAAACGAACAACTAGACAAAGTTGAGTTTAAAATGCAGGCCTTAAAAATTGTAAATTGGGAACACAGCATGGGAATCCATTCGCTGTAATATTTTTTTTTTCTTAAGGCTCCGTGACATGAAAATATTTGAGAACATTGCTGTACATACTTATGATAGCTGTGCAGTAGAATGACATTTATGTTCTTGTGACATTATCAAAAAGCTCCCAGGGCAGCACACCAATTATGATTCTTGACAAGATAACACCAGAAAACATTTTGTACTTCAAGTCTAACTGATAACTATGATTCTACATTTTACTATTATACGTCCTCTCTTCTACTGCCCTGTCTCTCTCTCTATTTGTTTTTATTTGCATCCTCAATCCCAAGGAAAATCCCAGTGGGTGGAAGCGTCTTCGTGGACAAGCCTCAATCATTTTGCCACACTGCTGTTATTTATTGTGTACTGACAGGGCCATGAATTCTTGTTCAAAGCGAAACTCATATTGTTATCAAAAGCATAAAATTCCTATCACTTTAGGTGTCAGAGCAGAGACAAGAAAATGAAACAGGTACTCATAAAGGCAGTTGGTACCATAAATAAGCCAGTGGGGTCCAAGTACAAGAGACTCTTGATTAAATAAGTCGAATTAGGTATTTTTGCAAAAGCGGGAAATAACATTGATCTATGCCCCTGTCACCGGCAAGACTTGACACTATTGCGTATTGTTTATTTTTCTTGAGTGTTTATAGTGCGTCAGATTCCCTCCTCTTGAAGGATGTCAATGAGAAAATCAAGCCTTCATGGGCTTCTCTGAGTCTGATGCAGGGCCCGGGCGAGGTGAGCTTGTCAACAGAACCGCGAGAGGCGGAATGTCTTCGACAAGCCCCCTTTGGCACTGATCGGCCGACAGACAGACGCTTAACCAATCAAACGACATTTAACACGATGTGGAGGAGCTGTTATTAGGAGGGAAAAAAACATTCACGGAAATACGGAACAAAAGGTGTCCCTTATCGATTCAATATGGGACGCACCTATTTTGTAAAAAATAAGGGACAATTCCGTATTTCAAGGGACCGTTGGCAACCCTAACTGTAGCTGGAGAACTAGGGATGGACTTATCAGATTTGGACTTTTCTGATTTCCTCAGCAATTGAAACATCAACCATATCCCATAGCTGTGTTTACCAAGGCGTATGTGAAATGAGGCAATAGGACTACTGCGTTTCCTCGAGTGCCATGGGCATCAAGAGGCAATTTAAGGTCAGTCAGGGGTGAGACACTCGTTTATAGCAAGCTGCAATCAAATTCCACAGCATTTTATGGAAAATCACTTTCAGCAAATCATTTCTATTTTTCAACTGGCTCTTGGACATAATAAAGAACTTATTGTTGTTCGGAAAAAGCAATAAATATTCACACTTTATTGAAAGACTTTAGTGTGACAAAAAAAAAAAAAACGACTAGCGTAGTATGCTTCATTTTTGCTGTGTGAATGCTTTGTAAAATCTGTAACAATAGTTTCCAATGGAATCAGAAAACAAAATAACAGAAGAAAAGGTGCATTACTTATTTAAATACCCTTAATTCAAGACATCCCAGATTTTAAACATCAAAGTCTGTTTACTGGTCCAGAGGGAGCTGCTAAATAGTTTCTGCTTGAGGCCAGTGGCTTGAGGCTACATTAGCCGCAACAAGACTAAGACACCAGCCTGGTTCAACAGAAGCTTTGACATATCACAGCAGGACACTCACAGGTTTTATAAATATTGGCTCACTGCTCGGACACTCCGTGACACAATGCCCCTTTACTGTAATTGAGTCCACAAATCGTCATCCCACTTTCCCTCACCTCCTGCCTCTCACGAGTGTCTGGTCTGACACGCAAAGCTTTCCTGAAGCAAAGCCTTCCGAACACGTGGCTAATACGAAACAGTACTTTGGTTTGGTTTAGGCACAAATATTCCACAGTAAGGTTTGGATAATGAGCAGCGAGTGCGTCACACGAGACGTGAATCCAAACACGACCTCAGATGTGAGATACATCTAATCCTGGTACATTTCATCCAGACACGTAAGAGCACCATCTGCATCTGGATATGATGCTGAGAGACATGACAAATGGTATATCTTATATATGACTTTAAATGTCCTGTGTAATTCTATTTAAAACATTCCCTGCTGAATAATGAAAGTACTTTTTAAAAATATAATAAAGTACAACCTGTCAAAATCAGGAATCAATTATACATTGTTTAAATGTCATCATTATATCTTTCCTGCATGGTTTACTTGGACAATTGCAAAATAAAATCCTGATAAGCACTGAAATCCAGAATTTATTTTCAATGACGCATCACTCCACAGGCAAAGCAGCAAATGTTTGTTCCGTGTTATCTATAAAGGTATCATTTCAGTCAAGTCGATTTGTATGATTTTGAGGTGTCCGCATAGCTGATGGGATCACTGAACTCTGGAGAGTGGGGTGATGACCTCCCACCCCATCCATCACCCAGTGATGGACATGGGAAGCTGGTCCCTGACAGGTTGGGGGTTGGTGGAACTGGAGGGTACAAATGGGGTTGCGGATAGGGCCGGAGAGGATCACTGTTGCTGCGTTATGGTGACTGGAAGAACAGGGGGGGTGGGGGCCTGGAGGGAGAGAAGTGTGGCCAGGATTGAGGTCAGGGGTATTACATGGACCACGGTTAAATGCTTGCATGGTAAACAAAGATGGATAAGCCAACTGTTTTTGAACATCTTGTGTGAAAATTAAAAAAAACTTGGCCGTTTTCGTCTCCTTCTTTCCGGCAAACAAGTTACACATTTTTTGTACCGGTACAGTCTTCTGTTAAAGAGCAGCCCAGACTAATACACATGCTGAATCTAGCAATCAGGAGCAGTGCAGGCCATCCTCCAAATCTTACTGAGGTGTAATGAGTCTCTGAGGGCCACTTGTTTCTTACTCCCACTGAAACAAGGACTAATGTCATCAATCTTCAGGGGAGTCTGAGGCGAAGTTGAGTTGTGTCTGGAGGTGCTCCCCTTTGTTGATTTCTTCTTGACAGGTCAGTGGAACGCCCACGTTCCCATCGCACGCCGTTACAGCACACACACACACACACACATGAGAGAAAGCGGTGTGTGGCAGCACGCTGCGTGGACAATGAACACCAAACCACCGATTGGCATGGCTAGCACTGAGGGAAAACACACCATGAAGCAAAGATGCATTGCACACACACACACACACACACACACACAAATGCTAGTGTGAAATGGGTTCAGTGACATTTGACCCTGCAATCCTGTGCTTGTCAACACTATACTACCATCATTTTGTGCACAACAGTGCGATCATATGTTTTCCTTTGTCTGACCTAAGTGCAGCCATGTCTAGACAACATTTCTGCTGCTGCATTGGTTATATTTTGCACCTCATGTAAAAAAAAGTTTTCTTTTTCAGGAAGTTAAACAAGACTCCTTCCCCTCTCCTGTCAGACAGTAGCTTCATGATTGACATAGTGAAACCAGGAACAAGCTATGGGTGAGCCGCTAAGTTCACTCTCACTCATAAATCTGTGGTTTCACTCTTTATTTTTTCTATGTTGGATTATATTTCACTTTTGACAACAGTATCGTGTTCTTGTTTTTCTAAATGTATTGTTTTGCTTAAGGTGATATCTTTTGCACATGATGACAAAAATAAGGCGACTATCATGTCTTAATGCTATAATCAGACTAAATCTTATTGTGTAAATAAGGATAATCTATTGCTATAACCTGAAAAACAACAAGGATTGACACAGATACTGTATGTTCTAATCTTGAGGAAGATTTGCTCTGATTGCTTCTGACTGCCTTCTTCTATTGGTCAAAAATATTTCTGCAAACTCCTCCATATGTCTTGATACTGTTTGTGTGGGGGTGGGGGGGGGTATGATCTGTTGCCAGCTCTTCGTGTTATGGTGTTATTGGAACAACAGTCTGCCCTTGCATGTCTTCTGCTGGCCAGGGTCTCAGTGGGATGGGCAGTTTGTGAGATGACAGGACATGCCAACAAATTGCATCACTTCTGCCTCTGTGGCTGAGGACAATGGGCCACCATATGCCGAAGAGGGGAAATGAATGGATCTCATTTGTGTTGGCACCCTGAGCTCCCACTCCCCCCGACCCTAGTGGGGCCTCCATGGCACCAAGGCCGACGCAGACAGACGAGCCCACCCTCTGCTGTGCTGCTGTCCACCACAGGGCCTCCGCAGCCAGTGCAGATGAAATACATTTTTGGATTAGCTATCGGTGTATGGAAATGAATACACAAAAATAATACAGTTATAATGTCGACCTCAGTCAGGCCATGCATCTGATGGCCAAATACAGAATCAGCATACGGTGAGCACGTCTGTGTGATTGGAACGCATGCAAGTTTGTGTGTGTGTGTGTGTGTGCAGACCCGGAATGATGGCAGATGATTAAGGAGTGGCTGCTCTGTTGACATGAGATACTAATGAGGATGAAATGAGAAGGTCAGGTCTTGTCTCCAGGAGGGGGACACCCCTCTCCCCCCACCACGACAACCCCCCTTTCCCCTTGCACGCCCCGTTGCCTCCTCCTCAGGATGGAAGGCTAATCCCACTCTTAATCGGCACAGACCGGTACACACTTTTGTATACATGCACTAAGACACAAACACACCCGTGTACACTCTGATCAGGCACTCTGCATCTTCATAATGGAGGTAATTAGCAGCTCAACAAGGCTGGCTCAGCATTATGATTAGCACCACTGTTTGAGCAGTCTAAAGCCGAGCAGCATGGCCTCTCCTGTCATCCATGCTGTGCTGTCGCTTAGACGAGGTCGCTTTGCCTCAGGTTCATCATATTATGTTTATCTAAGAAAGCATCTTCCTTTCTTCTTTGTCATGAACCTTTTTGGTCCACTATGACAATCTAAGCCTGAACCAACTTCCAACCATGCAAGATGCTAACAGCCCCCCAAAAACAAATGCTACTGTATCATCTTAACAAAACCCTTTGAAGTCCAAAACAAAGACAGTGATGAGAAATGCATGTTCACATGTAGAATTTTTTGAAAAGTCATGGACGTCTTCAACATTGTCTTTTGATATTTCAATATTAAACTGCATTTTTAATGGTATTTTCTCACAAGCCATTCAACCATGTTGACCACCGTAGCTTCATCACTTCAATACAAAAAGCAAGTAATTTCACAGATGATGTAAGGACTATTCTTTTCATGTGGTTCTCCTTCTTCATTATAAAATTGATGACTCATGCAGTGAAGGAATGTTGTGCCGGGATATCCAGCCGAAGGCAGGACCCGCGGCTGTCCAGCGATGCACAAAGCGACCTGTATGAGTGCAGTGGAGCTCCGGTTAATGGAGGTGTGAGGGTCTCTATCAGCACAGTGAACTGCTGACCCCAGCGAGAGGAAGGAAGTCCTCTGCCAGCATGTCATTTTTCATCTCTCTGATGGCCCGCAAAAGAGGCAAGGGGGGGGGGGGGCAGAGAAGGGGGACAGAAGAGAGGAAAGGAGAAAAAAGGGTCCTATAATAAAAAGAAGGTAGCCCTATGAAGTGTGGTGACGTGTCAGATGGAGGCCTCCTGAGCCGTGACCCCTGTGATTTTAAAGAACGTTGAGCTCACCTCGTTAATCAAATGCTGATGAGTATCAACAGATACACACATCTCACCCATGTCCGTCGTCCTCATTGTCATTTTTCAAAAGGATGTATAAGAATCTTCTGGTTGCTATTGGGATGAGTGTAATAATTGAAACGGCCTGAAGAATGGATATTTATGTTGGATCTGCCATATTGTAGGTCGTACTGTCAGGATTCCTGCATAAACCACCTACCTTTTTTTTTTTCTTTTGATGGAATAAATTCTACCAGTAGAACTCACGTGCAAACTGCAGATTATGAGTAACCTGTTTTTGGCGTGTGATTCTCTGTTCTCCTGAGCATCTGATTTTCCTCTTCCTCCTGCAATAAAAAACAAAAGCAGCCATAGAATTTATGAGAAATGGTTTGAAAGTGTTTTCAGTGCAATAAATGTAGGAAAAAAACAACGTATGCTAGCAAATAGCTGTCCAAACAGTAATTTGAGATTATATGAACACTCTCCACAAAGTCAAACACAAGCAAAATATGCTGAAACTAAATAAGCATGTACCGCGTGAAGCGCTGCTTAAATCCACTGTGATTTCTCTTTTATCAAGAGCGAGTGTGAGCGAGAGAGGGAGAGGAAAAATGAGCCTGCCAGTGCTTAATTGAGCATACAGATTCCTAATGTGTCAGGCGGTGGCCTCACAGATGAGGGATGGCACTTTTTTTTTTTACGATGCATCTTCCTTTGTTTCCTCTTTGAGGCTAATGAAGTCGGCCTTCCAGTCGCCACCTGGGCCAGACAATCCGACACCAAAGGCATTCTGAAATCCCATTCATAAAGTCGAACGGTGAGTCCCCCCCCCCCCCCAGCAACGTACACGCAGTGACACGGACACACAGGTATAAGCGCTCGTCCTCGTGCTGCATGTGATCACACACACACACACGCATACACACATGGGTTATTAGCTGGACCTTTGTGATAAACTCACACTCTGGGCTGATGTTTGCAACATATTCATTATCAAAGCCGCAGACCTGTTTATTTTTACTGTCTCAAAACAGCAAGCATCCATTATCCAACGATGCTTTTTGTGTGTGTGTGTCTTTCGCTCTCGTCTTTTTTTCCCTACATGCCTTGAGGTCACCCACTAATGAGCTTAACACTGAGGAAACGTGGAAGCGATTAGACGAGGCTTGGCTGTTTGAGCAACGGGGTGATGACATTTTACCTTGTGATTGCGCACATTTATATCAAGACAAACAAGAGAAGATGTGAGCGAGGAGGCTTGCAGCTTTTCTCTGTGATGTTTGCAACGCAGCGATCTTCACAGGGGTCTTTCCTGGATGTGAGCAGCAAGCCAATGACAGTCACTGTGGTCGGCAGCCTCACACCCCCTCCTTCAGGAAGCTGAGCACGAACCTATCCTCCGGCGCCTCGGTCTCTTTTGCTGTGGCAGCTCAGGCCAAGTAGTTCTGGTCACCCAAACATGTTCAAGGTGCTCCGCCACCATATGTTTGCTCACCGGGGAGAGGGACAGGGGAAGGGGTTGAATTCTATGACCTTCACCCAGGCTGAGCAATGAATACTCCAGGCTCCTCTCGCTTGGGTTCATGCCAGGTGAGCACAGTCGTCGAGCAACCCGGACATTCAAGCAGAGCCCGGCTAGCAGTTGACAGCTACAGACATATAGAAGGTGGAGAATGACAACAGTTGAGACGACCTAACTGGGATCTGCTCCGTGGAGAACAGAAATGGGAAGTAAACCTTCCTGTGGTCTATTAGACCGTCGCTTACTTGATGATAAATGGGTCAGACTTGGAATGAAGAGGTTTCTAAAACAATAATATGACGCGCTCAAGAACTATTGAAGATATATGACAGGAAAAAAAAAATTACGTTGGAGAAATACATTGACAGGTTAAACAAGCCATGATTACCTGTGCAGAGGGACAGTTGCTACTTCTCATTAGTTGTGATATGATATGTTTTGTTGGGCTACTCACTTCCTGAACAGTTACTGAAAATCTGCTGCAGATTTTCATTTTGACTTTATTGCAGCGGATGTGTCTCATACAGTACCGACAGTTCCTTGTTTTACTTCCCGATCGTTGTAGCAAAAGGTTTTGTGGCTTTGCAAACACTGTGCCAGGATTAGAAAAATTATGAGTGACTTTTAATTTTTCATGTTAGAGCCATCACTGTGTTACTGGGCCAAAAATTGAAAGATATTAATCTTTTGCACATTATATCTTAGGCTTAAGTGTATAAATTCCAGTTATTCATACAATATGAGTAGTATGGAATTAATATAAAGAATTTAGAACGTTTAACATTCATAAATCATTTTAATTTGTTTAAATGTGTATTTAGTTATTTCAGCTCACTCAGGAGCTTTACAGTCCACTTTTTAATTCTTCCGTGGTGGAATTCCCTCCCATTATGCCAATTAATTGTTTCGCTTCCAGGTCCTTTAACACATGCGCCTTCTTGAATTATACCATCTCCATGGGTGTAAAATAAGCAACAGATTAAACCTGGGTGCTGATAACTCAAAATGTCTGCATGGCAGAGTCAACAAGGGATCTTTATGGGGAGGCAAAGGGCTGAAAGGGTTACGCCATTACTCTTCAGATATTTTAAACATATGTTGGCATTTATCTTGGTGGTCCATGTCCGAACGCTAATGACAAACTCTTGTTATTAGTGGACTGAATCAAAGCCAAAGGCATGCCCACCCAAAACTTTAATCCATTAATGTTCCCCACTCTCTAATTTGGTATTATGAGAAAATATGCAGCATGTACAGTACTTCTTCAAAGTTGTATAAATACAGAGTAACACGGCACATATTGGAGACGGTTTGTTTTTCATGTTCTCCCCCCCCCCCCCCCGGCTCTCTCAATAATGCTCTTCCACCATCGAACTTTATTTTCGTGGGAAGATTAAATATTTCTGCTTGAGACCACCCTTTAAACTATGTCACTGATAGACCCCCCCTGTACACACACACACACACACACCACGCTCCCCTGATTTTGGATGGATAGATGGTTGGGGCTAGGAGGAGAGGGGGTGGAGGGGCTGAAATATATAATCTCCTGAAAAGAATGAGGCCCTCTGGGATTTTCTCAAAGTGGCCCCTCTTTGCGCCGAGGCTGGGGGAGAGTGGGTGAGAGCTGGTGCTGCATGGGGTGGGGTTGGGAGGGCATGAGTGGGGGCGACCACAACATTGCGACTCCACACTGTAACCTGAGCCAGAAGGGGGCCAATCTGTCAAATAATTAGCTGTTGCCCAGCACAAAGGTTTTATTTGCAGGAATTTCATCGAGGCAGGATTGAATAATATGTCTGTGTATTGTTCGGGGTCATGGGAACATCATCTCTTACTGGTGGGCCATAAAAGACGGTTAAATGATAATGAGAAAAGGCTCTGGTAATTCAATTCCTCAAGCGTTGGTTTCCATCTCCCCCATCCTCCCCCTCTCCTCCTTTCTCTCACTCTGTCTGTCTTTTCTCTTTGCTCAGCTAATTGCGGAACTTCACGTTGATGTTGACGTGATTTTATTCAATGTGCAGGAAAACACACACAGACACACACACACACACACTGATGTATGATTTAAACTGCACCAATGAGAATATTCACAGATAAGCGTATTTTTCTTCCTTTTCAGTTTCATTTGCTATAAAATAATTTGAATGAGCTTGTTTGGTGTTTTTTTATGCAATGGGAATCAACGTATAATTTAATAAATAAACTAAGTATGCGACTAACTCAGCTGACAGACAGAAAAATACATTTTAGCTTTGACTCAAGCATTTTGAACATTTGGCCACTGCATTGATTGCTAATGCACAAATGAATAGCTAATGAGAAGGATGTGACTGCCACTCCCAAACCCAGTGGCTCAGTTGTCTTTTTGTACATTGACCTCTGACCTCTGAGAGCAGTCAACCAGGAAGTGGATAGTGTTAAAAGGGATTGATTGGTTTGGGGTCTGTAGATGATTGTTTATATCATTCCATACTGGAGGTTTGACCTTTGGTGACCCCTATGTGGACCAATGGGCTGAGAGCCATGACCTGCATCCATTTGCGACAGCTCTAATTAGCTTTGACGGCTCTCGGTTTTTCGCCAGGGTTGTAAAATGAAGCCCTGCAGTGCCCTGATTGAAGAAAGCCTTGGTGCGGCGACTACGCTCCATGCCTACAATATCCCCCTGCCAAATGTCAAACACATTAAACTTAATGTACCAGCAAATCTTACTCAATTATTTGTATGTTGTTGAGGTGTGCGCCCTGTGTGTGTTTATGCGTGTGTCTGCTCTCCCTAAATGGTGTTCGTATTTCAGCGTATGTTCAGCCGTCTGAGCACACCCAAGCATGCAGGTGTTTACATGGAAGGGGAGGAAGAGGTGGGACAGACACACAGTTTGCCATTTTAGTAGTTTGTCCATGCTGGATGAGGTTACGCACCCCGTGCCACATTGCAGAGGGATGAGGAAACTTGCTTTTAAGTAAAATAATTGGTTTATTGCATCCTGCGATCTCACTAATTATAATGAAAGCAAGCTTACAATTTTCCAATTATTATTCTATGCTGATTCTGTTCCTCTCTAATAAAGAGGAGCACTGATGCAAAACAAAATGCCAGGACTCCATTTCCCGCCTGTGCCTTAGAGCTATTAAAGAGAAGAGGGACGTACACACCCTTTAAATATCACTCCCAGTACATAAAAACATAAACGCTTCACACATCTGACTACACAAAAACGCTCACAACCACATGCTATGACCAAGAGATACAGTGCAAAGCTGTCCTCAGAGAGGACAGTACAATACAGGCTCCTCCCATCTAAGTGTCCCCTACTCCCTCACTGCCCCCCCCCCCCCTACACAAAAAGACGTGTACACTAATAGCCAAGTATAAACACGCATCAGAAAACAGGACAGGTCTGAGTACAGCTGTGATACATTCTAGATGGTTTGAGGTCTTGTCACTGAGATCTCACTTGGACAGAAGGCCACTATAAAGCAAAGGATTTGTCTTGACTTTCCTACCTGCTAAGGTAAACAGAGAAAGTGTGTGAGCATCCTATCTGGGCCAAACAATCACATCACTGAAATATTCCCAGACTCATTTAAAAATGCACAATTTGTTCAGTTGACAAAATAAAAGGACAATTCTCAATAATTTGTACCTTTTCCTGTAAATTCATCTTTTAAGCATTCTTACATCTTCATCTTTCTTTTTTTTTTTTGCTACAGACTCCATACATTTAGCAGCCATTTCGCATGATTTCATCATTTTAATGTAATTTATCAAAAGGAGACAACATGCTATTGATGCAATAAACAATATTCTTTGTCACCGCTGGCTCTTTAAACAAGTTTACGAGTGGTTGAGTCTGGAAAAAGCTCTGTGAAACGCTGACTGGGAGAAACGATGAGTCACGAGGACGTCTGTGTCATTTCAGGGAATGTTGTGCATGCATTGTCCCGCAGTGTTGTTCACTATTGCTGGACTGCTGGATGGAAACAACACCATATTAGGTTATTGTGTTTGTGTGCATGTAAAGTGGGTTAGTGAGATCTGATCACAAGTGTGGAGTCGCAGTGTAAAGCCAGCTGTCCACCTGCGATTGTCTCACCTGGAAGGTGTTAATATCGGGGCCTCAGTATCAGTCACTCATAGGTCTCTCTGTCCTGCCTGCCAGTCTCCCACCACAATCCCTGGATCACACTCCATCTGACAGTATTTCGTCTTGGATTTGAGGATAAGCGGAAGGATTTCAGTTCAAGCTTGCAGCTTAGCATGAAAACATTGCTCAGTGTGAAAAGCTCAGGGTTTACACGATGTGGGATCCCCACCCCCACCCCACCCTATGTCGCTGCCTCGCTGTTTCTCTCTCTCTCTCTGCCTTTCCCTTCTTGCAGAATTTTGTTGATTTAGCTGTGAGTGGCTGCTTGACTAGGGTTGCCAACTTGAGAATGAAAAAATAAGGGACAGCATGCTGGGAAGCTCCGAGGCAGTAGATGCTCAAGGTTCGGCTGATGATAGACAACATGTTGGGCAGGGCAGCTCCTTGAAAGACAGCCGTCCACACCTCTTTGAATGTAAATAAATGTTAAACTTCTATGCGGTTAAGTATTATATGCTTACCAGATAATTTCTTGTTTATTTATTTGATTCTCTTATTAATTACATCGGGGACATAAATTGTATTTACTCTGTTGTAGTATCACTTTCTAACCGTGCATGTTGTTCCTCCCACTCTGGTCTGTACTTCTGACGCCGCTTTCATTCTTCCCTGACTCTTTCGGGGTTGAGCGGGGAGGTGGACTCTCTGAGTCTGATACCGTCAGATCTGATACCGGTGCCTCTGCCACGATGCCGCTCCCGGGCAAGGCGAGCTTGTCAACAGAACCGTGAGAGGCGGAGGATCTTGGACAATCCCCCATTGGCACTGATTGGCCAAAAGTAACCAATCAAATGAATGAGGACAATATTTAACACAATTTTGAGGAGCTGTTATTCAGAGGGGAAAAAACTTTCATGGAAATATGGAACAAAAGGCGTCCGTTATCGATTCAATATGGGACGCACCTATTTAAAAAAAAAATAAGGGACAATTCCTTATTTCAAGGGCCGGTTTGCAACCCTAGCCGACACGCTTCACGAGACCTCATCGACCCATCACTACTGAAAACTATTAAAACGGGAGAAAGATGGCTCAAAACAACTGGCAGCCACACCCCTACTTAGGGAGACCAGATGTCCCGCATTGTGCGGGACTGCACAGCATTTTCATCTCAAATCCCACATCATGCTTCTTACCATATACCACTCACAGTGACATGCATCGAGTGGTGAACGAGAAAAACACACACAAACCCATTAACCAAAATCCAGTGTCACAAACACAATACCTATCACACCCAAAATCAGTCTCTGTCAAGCAAGAGGTAGAGGTGATATATTTCCCTACCTTCCATGATGAGACTGTAGCTTGGATGTTGTCCTGGAAAGACTCATCTTATTCCACAGCTGGAGAACAAGTCTTCAGTTATGTTCCTGTGTCTCTCCGTTTGTCTCAATGAGGCTTCCTCCGTACTGACAGTGAAATAAGGATTTTATAGAGAAATACACGGTAAAATAAAGTGCAGCAGCTGACTTAAAGTACCAGTCTTCTTGGTTATATTCTCATTTACATATAATTACAGTAATTATACTGATTGCTACAAATTTCCTTGATAGCGATTTGACTGTCTACTTGTCTGGAGCGCAGTTTCCTGCAGCATGTGCCCGGAACAGCCTCTAATAACAGGTGAAGGGTTAGAGTGGACCCTGTTACACGTACAAATATCCGCAGCGTAGGTTAACCCTGGAAATAACGAAATAAAGGCATTACAAGCAGAACCTGAGGAGAATCTCGAATGCCATTTGGCGGGAGGAAAGATGGATTGCCTGAATTCTCCACCAATCACCAAACAACACATTGGCTGCAGCATTGATTGATGAAGTATTTAAGTCGTCAATCTCACATCACCTGCTATTCTCCACCCATGCCCCCCCCCCCCCCCATAATGGCAGCAGAAAAGCTATGCTCTGTCTGCAGATCAGATGAACCCTGACCGATGAAGAACTTTGCAGTGGATGGGCCAGAAAAAGAAACGTAGTGATGAGGCTGCATGTAGAGTCACGCACGGCAACCGCCCTCACACTGCTTCCTATTAGGCTTCTGGGTGCGTAACGGCCCAATACTATTGATTAAAAATCATGATTAACAATAATAATATTGATAAAAAAATGGAACATTAGCCCTCACCTCTGACCTTATTTGCAGACCTCTTTGTACTCTATGATGTATTCAATATCACAATCATGCTTGAGTGGGCTTGGCTTGAAAAGAAGCGCTGGGAAATCAATGGGCGTGCGCTCGTATGCAGGGAGAAAACATCGCACCTGCAGATATTGTGTTGACGGTGCATCAGGGAGGAAACACAGAGCCGCTGTCTTCTTGGAGCTGCGCTGAAGAGCCCATTGATCCGCCGGTTAACCTATTCTCCTACATCAGTACAGCAGCAAACCCTCAGAGCCCCCCCCCCCCAGCCAGGCCATTGTTTCCCTCCACTAATATGATACCCCCTGAAGGTTCTCCACAGGCCTCATTTCTAATCAATGCATGTGGTTGGTGGGATCATCCTGTCTCTGCAAATTAATGACTTCACTTTTTTCTGTGGTTTCATTCCATTGATTTGTTTTATTAGCCCATTGATCTCCATGCACTCCCCTCCTCAGCCCATCCTCTTCCTCACCCAGCTCCAACCCTCTGCATCCACTTTGCTTATCAATATCAGAGCCGATGGCATCGGATCTGCGGATCTGCACAAACATGCGGTTCCTTCATCCACTGATGTCTCCGCAACCAAAAAAAAACAACCATACGTGGCATTGAGGGTCAGGCTTTCTGGCGTGACGAGCTGAGTCGGGCGAAGATTCCTGTGACCAGGAAAAGGTCATTTCAGCCACCTGGTTCCTGAATATTCAGGCTAAAGTAGCCAGGTTTTGTTAGCTTTCATGTTACAACTTTCATGGTCTGAATCAGTTAGACATTCATCTGGTCAGGGCTCGGCGGTCTTATTAGCAACCATATCTAACTCTCTCCCCCATAATTCCCTTTGAGATCTGAACAAAAGAATAGGAAGTGCTTTGCTGTGACAAGTCAGACTTCACTTCACAGGAGGAATTACAGCTTTTCATTTTCTGTCACTGGAGCGTTTTAGTGAGGTGCCCCACTAGCATAACGATGCTCTTTCTCTCCTGTTTTATGACTCGAACCATGCACAAAGAGTTGATTCACGGCAATTACTTGTGAAAACACAGAATGCCCATGTGTGTGCGTGAAGTTTGACGCTCGCTCGCTGAGAGATATAGCCGCAGAAGTACACGCACTAGATATTCTGATGCTGACAGAAATACAGTCAGCCAGTCGCCCTGAACACAAAAAGTTACTCCCTGGAGGGAAACAAAAACAAACAACAAATTCCTGAGGAAAACAAAATTGATGTGTGTGTGTGTGTGTTAAGGTTAACCCCGTGTTGATCAATGACTCTGTACAATTCATGTTCTACGGGAGACGACGTCAGTTGCACATTGTCATCTCATTGCCACTGCAGTATTATTCCTATTCTTCCATTGATGCATGTCGTCTACAAAAACAAGTAACACTGGAGGCCTGAAGCAAGCTGGGCTCACTAGTCCTCCCTACTACTGCAGTCCACTAATCCCCTCAGATTTATTGATGGACCATCACAATATGAAACCCACCATTCTGTAGAATATGGGGTGGGACACATGCACACACACACTTAATGTCAAAACATGTGTAAATCATGACAATGTCCATGTTTAAAGATGACAAACAGACTATCAAATACCCCGTCCCTTCATCAAACGTTGTGTTTATCCAGCTTGTGGGAATTCCTGTTCCTCAGGATGGGTCTGGAGTCGTCACCGCTGGCGACGTTCCCATCCCACCCTGCCGGCCTCTTTCATGGAGATCACATCCCACACAGATAGAGGATTACTCACGTTCTCTCTGCTCAGATGGAAGACTGACGAGGAGAGATGGCCAGTGTGTTTATATTTGTAAAATAACAGCAAGGTGAACGCTTGCTCAACTACGCACGCTGACACAAGTGAACATTAATTTAGAAGTTTGCCATGTGCAATGACGCTCGTGCAAACGTTTCATTATATTGATTTTAAACACGCACTCTGCTGACTTGAAGCCTGAAGTTTAGTTTACTCATCATAAGTGGTCCTACTCAGCTTCTTAAGACACTTGTGAAACATCCTCTGTGACTCTGGAAGGGTATTTTTGTTGATGTCATCAGAGCTACTTTGAGAATGAAACATTTCTGACATGAACGTTTTCTTACAACTGTGAGCTTTGAAAGAGGCGACATGTCGCAGAAATGGCCGAATCGCATTGTGAGAAATTAGCAGTTTTTATAGTTTGAGCCATGTGACTGAATTAAATTCAGGACATCTCTACTTTGGTTTTGAACACTCTGATCAAATTATTTCAGTTCTGAGTCCACAAACATTGGAACAAGTTTGTTAGCACATAATTATAAGTTGTTTTTTCAGAGTCAGTGAATTTTCACACAGCCGACAACATTTGCTTAGCCTCCAGAGTATATTCAAAATAAATGAAGCTATTAACATTTATATACATACTGTACGCAAAGATCTGCAAGTCCCTAAAGCTTCCACAAATATATTTAGTGTAAACGAACTCTAACTTCCATCATCTTGACGCTATTATCTGTAATTTATACCCGTGAGGATTGAGGCCATAAAGGTTTATCTCTTGTTTTAAATGCCGCACACTCTTCAGCACATGCATAGGAAGGTACCTTGTGTTTAGGTTGATTCAGCCGCTGCTGCATCGCCGCATCTCTCTGTCTTTATAGAAATCCTTTCAGGGCTTCTGGCAGCAGTTTCCTGCTCTTTCATCTGGCTGCCTTGTGGTCGGACTATTAGCCCAGCCTGTATACCTGCAAGTGTTTGGGAGGCAGCTGGCTCTGGATGCTCAGTGCCTCCACAGGCCCAGGGGCCGCCGGGACCTGGGAACACTGGCACCAAATACCGATGGGTAATTAGACCTTCATTCAAGAGCAAATGTGGCAAGCATTAGACATAAGGCTCTTTCCGGTTCAATTCATATCTCCATCCTGCCTTTTTCCCCCTCCTTACAAACATGTTCCATCTTCACTTTTTTTTGGGGGGGGGGTGGGGGGCGGTCAGACAATCTTTGACAAGAGATTGTTTTTGATGTAAAAATGACCCATAGAGACCCAAACAACTGTCAGTCAATGGGGGGGGGGGGGAGATAACGATTTCTGTGAGTTTGGGAATCAAAGGAAACTGGTTTGAAAAGAAAAGGAACCTATGGAACCCGGAGCAGTTGAAAACAACAATGAGTTAATGCTCACCTACGACAGACATGTACACTGAAAAATGCTGCTGCATGCAAACAACTTTAAAAAAAAATATGCCTTTTGCAATTTCTAATGTCATGTAAACAAGCATCCATGACTCAGACGGGTCTGCATGGCTCTGTTTGTGATGTAATGCGCCGCTTTGTCTTCCGCAGCTGTGAGAAACATGACAGCGGTCGTTTCTCATAAACGGAAAACGAGTATGAGAGGCCCCTTTCAGTTTTGTGGTGAAAGGTGACATAACCCATAATTCCACTCAAACCACAATGTTCTTTTATCAGATGTTCCTCTCGGTTGCTGAGCGGACTGTCAGCACGACAATGCTGTAAATACAAACAAAATGCCAACCGAAAGATTCTGAATAAAGAAAACATCAATATTGAAAAAATATATGACTGCTAAATCATGAGATAACTACATCTCACTGACTTTATTTCCTCCTTATCTTGTTGGTTTGAATGATGCACGTCAGAAACAAGCAGCTACGCAGTATTGAAAGATTAAATTGTTCCTTAAAAACCCTGAGTTAACCATAAAATATGAATGATTGCCTCCGCCGAGGAGGTTATGTTCTGCCGGCATTGGTTTGTTTGTTTGTCTGTCTGTTATGGACGGATTTTGATCACATTTTCAGGAAATGTTGAGAATGTTACCAGGAACAGATTATTAAATTTTGGTGATGACCCGGAAGAGATCCTGGATTCTGGATAACTTTTAATATTTTCTTAACATTGCAGGCAATAGAGCATCAAAATTTGTTCCTCAATATCTCGGTTGATTATTGACTGATGTTTATGGAGTTTGACGCAGCCATGTATAGGTGGGGATCTCTATCTCACCACCAAATTTAATCTGGATCGGATCCGGATTGCGAATACCGTCATGATCCGGATCTTCCCATTTACTTATAAAGGAGGCTTTTTCAAAACATCTTGTAAAATATGTATTCAATTAACTCACCAAAAATCACAGTCCGATATGCACTATCATGGAAAATGAGGTCATGAAAAAATATTAAATTTTAACATTTATGGATTCAAAAATCAGTTAAAAGTACACATCAACTCCAATTAAATTTTACTTATAATGTTTGGTGTATAAAGATAACAAGAACAATTTAGAACATGTTGGTGATGATCCAGATCACCATGTGCACGGTGTAAATCCAATTAGGAGGTGAATGAGCTGCTTGGCAGAGGCTTTTCTTGTTAGAATAATTAATTGATTTTCATAAATTTGTATTTCTTGTTTTCTTTTGGGGAGCTTGGGGGGGGAGGGGGGGGGGGGTGCTTGGCATGGTCTTGTGTGAATCAGTGTCACCCTTGATAGGGTCAGTAGTTAGCACCCTATTTCTTATTTGTACATATATAAGTCATGGTTTTGCAGCAAATAGGTCCTTGAATCTGGTGAGGGGCCGCTCTCTCCTATGCAGTGCATGCTTTCATCAGGCAGTGGAGGCGGATGCTGCTTTTAGGTCAGCAGAGAACACTGGTTCCAAATTAGCATAAACAGGATCACAATAGGAAGAGGGGAGTGGAACGAAACAGAAAATGGTGTTGTCAACAGGACCCCTGGTGAGGAATTTCAATTTCATATCTCTAATTATCCCTGTCAGATGAAGAGAAGTGACAAAAAGCCGTCTTTGTTCTTTTTCTTTATCTCCCCGCGTCTCTCTCAATTAATTTCAGCGTACGAATATGACTAATTGTCTCTCTCCAGTTTCTCAGTCACATAAATAATAATTTCCAAACCGTGCCGAGAAGGGGGTTGGATGATCACCCATCAATTTATGATATTTGAACACAATGGATTTTGCATAATTCAGGTGGCCATGTCAGCAGGCCAGTGGCGCTTCTCTGTAGGCGTCGCCCTCCGTCCCCCCCAGCTCGACATAATACGGATGCCGTTTCCCGCTTGTCTCTTGTTTCTGTCTTTGCGATCGTTTCTTTGTTTCGAGTGATGATATTAGCATCATAATCACAGAGAAAGAAAGAGACATCAATGGTTGCTGAGTTATTCAGGGTTTGTGTGGAGAGACCAACAAAACCTGCCACTGTTTGCTGTGCATTTCAATCAGATATATGAGTGTTTGTTTCAGGCACTCAAGTCCTAACTGGTCCGACAAATAAAGTCTCCCTAAAATGACCAACTGGAGCGGGGGGACATTTTTTGAATGATTGGATTGAACATTCAGTGGCAGAAAAAGAATAAAGTGCATTTGCTAAAGTACTGAACTTTTTAGGTACTTTTACTCAAACGATTCCACATGCTATACTTCTGCTCCACAAACCAGAGGGAGCCAAAAATGTATTTCAAAAGTTCCTGTTCAATTTGTAGATTCAGATTAATGGTACAAAATGTAATTCACACATACATTATTGTGTAATTCAGCAGTTCCTCTTTTAATGCGATTTAACCAATAATCCTGAGTATTTGAGAACGTTCCTTGTTACTTATTGAAGACTTTCTGAACAACATCAAAACTTCAGCTCAAAATAATGATCAGTGAGCTCCTCATTGGTTCTTCTGTGGTCTGTGTTCTGTACTCGTTTTACTGTTTCAATCTAAATGGCAGTGGCAAAGAAACACTCAAACTACTTATGATTAAAACTGCGTGAGTGTTTTTTGCCTTTCACACAAATTGCTTTGCCATAAGAGTATTGCACTCTGGTCTACATTTAACTCACATCACAAGGTTTGTGACTCCGACATTGATTGTAGAATTAATTGGCGTCCTATTCACTCCAGGAGACCTTGTCTTTTCCTGTATCTCCAAAAAAAAGAGAGAAGGCCAAAAATATGCGCTCCTGCTGAAAAGATGTTTTATCACTTATTGACACTGGCATAAAAAGCCTTTGAAGGATAGCGCGAAAGTAATGACATTTTTTATTCAATTAAATCCTTCTGAAAATCAATCAGCAAAACACAGACATAATGAAGCAAACATCAAGAACTAGTCCAAAGAAAGCAGCGGCACTCCAACTATAAAACACACTCACTCATTCAGTCAGTCACAAAGGGAGCGGTGGGGTGTGACAGGTGAGTGGTGGGTGGCATTGTCACATTTTATGAGTCACATTCCTCCACAGTGGAATCTTGACCAGCTACCATTTAACATTGGCTGTGGTAAACTTTTGAATCACCTCTCCCTCTCTCTCACTCCTTCTGTTTGTTTCAAATCCAGAATAGCTCGAGTGTATTTAATACAGCCTTAAATCTATTTAATGAAACCTAGAAATGATTCAAAGCCAGTCCTCTTCAAGTTTCACATTTCATAGTCAAATAACTGACAAATAGTAGTATCTGATGTTAATCTGCAATATTATTATTATTATTATATCAATTATATAAAAATAAAAGTTTTACTAAAGAATTAGTAGTCTGTGACTTACACAATTTACAATATAAAACATTATACTAAACGTTTTTCTTACGACACTGGAGCTACGGGATCACTGGATTCTTAGACCAAAACAGTCCTAGTCCAGATTCTGGTCTGTCCTTCATAGTTTCAGGTCCTATCATAGTTCCAGAAAAAAAGATCAGTATACTGCATTATGTAATTTTGTAAACAATTTTGTGACTTGCAGGCTAATCTTCCTCATTAAGGGTGTAAATAAATAAGTTTCATATGAATGTCATTTTTCTTGGAGACAGGGTCGTATTGAAATGATTGATGAGCTAATGGAAGAACAACCACAAAGCTCAGTCCAGTTGTCTCCCTTTCAAGGAAACTCAAATGTATTATCAAGGAAAACTTGGTCTATTTTTTTTTTTTGCACAATTACTACATAAATTGCTAAAAGTACTTCATCTCCTCCCACAGATTTTTATCGGAGTCAATAATATTTTCTTGTCTCCAGCCTGTCCCTTTCTTTGTGACGAATATTTGTGGATCAGTGGCCCCCTTTCTTTGAACTTATTGTATTTTCAGTCTGCTAGTACAACCGACACCTGTTGCAGTCAGGCCCAACACTGGCACTCAGCTGCATCAAGTCAACTGAATGCAATCTGTCGCTCAAATCTAGCTGGATCATTTTGTCTCAAAACTTCCCATACATTCATTAGCATTTTTCCATCAATAGTCAAGTGTCTGTGAAAAACAAATGGAGAAAGAAAAAAAAAAGATTTGCATTTGGTGTATAAATAGTTCCAGGACAAGGGCTGTTAAGTTTTAAATTAACATGTAAACAGTTGGAAAGTCTGCCCCCACCCCCATCTCTGGGTCCCTTTTAGCACCCTGGTAAATATACATAAAGCCTCACACAAAGCCTGCCTTGTCCCTCCAAATGGGCTACTTTTTAATGGAGACATATATTTCCAGGATTATATCAGCATTCAGTTGCAAATTTTTGAGTTTTAATACAGCAGTCGGGGCAGTCTATGAATAAGAGCATAATTTGAATTCAGGGGACACCTGGCGCTGAGGGCTTGGGCTGCCACGAGCTGACCCGGTGTCAGTGCCGAGGCTTCATTTGTTCCCAGCTTTCCCACTCACCCTTCACCGTACTGCAAGTGGTGCTGGTCGTGTGACTTTACACATGTCTTATTCATATCAATAAGTGTAATATTGTCATGCTGTGAGATCACAGAAGGGAAATAAACTGATGTTGTAAAGACGTGTTGCTTGATTTTAAAATTACACAACAGGTACCAGCAAATAACGCCCATTTTTTAGAATATCGACACAAATCTTCAGAATGTGTGCCTTTCTGCTTTCTGTAACAGGTATATCATTTATTATTTGGTTTTCATTACTTCCTTGGCTGCATGAGAAACCAGAGGGGCTGGGGGGGGGGGGGGGGCAGTATTTGGAGGGGAAGAGAGTAAGGGTGCACAGTCTATTCGTATGCACCCCACATCCACTCAACACACAATCAGGCCTGTATTGCATTTTGCAAATTTATACCCAGGATGTTGGTTTAGAGTGTTTCCCTGAAGAAGAAAAAAAGAGAGAGGAGTTTTTTTTTCTTCTTCAAGTAAGTGTCTGCTTTCATGAGCAAGAGTGATTGAGGCACACAAACAATCCTTTGTTTCCTAGCTCACAGATGCAAGGCCCCAGCTCTGATTTACACCCCACCCCACATTTGCACTTTTTAATACTTTGAGACTGAGACTGTACAAAATGATGCAGGACATGGTGTAAAAATGCAAGTGATCGTAGACTAAAACTTTGCAGAAATATTTTATTTTTGCAATTGAAAGCTAAATACTTAGCCTAGAAATAATAAAAATGTGACATACATTCCACATCACACATTCACAAGTCATTCAAACCGCCCACTCTCTGCATCTATTTGCACAGTCGCATGTTTGCAGTGGCTGAACATAGTCAGGCAGAAACAGTCAAAGGCAAGAATCACTGAAGCTAAGCTAAGCTGCCCTGTCTTATATGTGAGGTAGCATTCTGTGTCTCTAATGCTAAATATGTTGGTGTGCTTTAACTGTGACTGTAACCAGTGACTAAGACAGAGGTCGCGACCTTCACTGTTGGTGTGATTTCAAGAAGTCTGGGTTGCAACAATATAGATCTGGATGCAAATCAAATTCAGCCTGTGTTTAATTTAATGCAAGATGACATAGGCTAGAATGGGAAATGCATAGCAATCAAAATTGATTTCAAAATCTGAAAATAAATGACAAAAACAAGTTTTTTTATTCATAAAAAAAATATGATTATTGTAACGTACTTTTTAGATGACCGGTAACACTTCATATTCCCCCTATCGTTAATATGTATGCAGCATAACTCTAATCTTTAATTGACAAATCAATTTTAAACATGACATGATTGAGTCTACATTTGTGCATTGATTTGCATCAGAGAGTTACATTTATTTATGGCCAGATGAATTTCTGTAACGTGTGTCCCATATCAGGTGAATGTTTATATTTGCTGAGCTGAGAAAACAGTCAGGCTGGCAGGCTGCTGACAGCTTGTTTACGCCAGCCCCAATTAATAATTAGTTTAATGATTTGACTGCTTGACATGCACCCCGGACAAATGTGGGCAGGAAAATTTGCACGCCACGCCGTTTGCATAAATCTGCCATTTCAGCTCGGGTTGAGGAGGGAACGGAGGACGAGAGGAGGCGGGGGAATTATGGGACTCAGATGTGTGTGATTGGCGGTTCCCTTGGCTCCCCGGGTTAGGGAGTTCAGAGAAAAGCCGATTATTGCGCTCCCTCAGGTCAAGCCTTCATAAACAAACAAGGAGAGAGCCTGGGGCACCGTGTTTTAGTATGATTAGCATATCATACAGCCTATCGACACGGCACTTATCATATTACAGCAGGGCTGTCCTCTGAGCACATGGAGGTTACATGTACAGGGCGACCGAGCATACATCTCTGTTCATTAGAAGTGTCCTCCGGGGAGAGAATAAATCATATCAGCACGTGGCAGCGCAGGCGCTCGACTCCTTTAATAAGCTGGAGAGGAGCTGACAGTTTGCTTTGCACCGAGGAACAGGAAGGGAGTTGAGTGGGCATGACAGGAAGGATTGATAGTGGGCGAGGAGTACACTAATACCATTTTACATCAAGACGTGTGCGTGTAGTCAGGATTTAATTAACCCACAAAGAAGCTGGCTGACTCCCTCCCCAATACAAGTAGACAAATGTTACATTCAGTGTCACAGAGGGGGAACTTAATCTAAAGTGAACTGAAGAAAACAATAATACTTGTGCCAATGACCTCAACTTCGATGTGCGTCATGGCATTAAGACATGAGTCACATTTACACTGTTGGTCTGCTGGAGATACAGTCGTGAATGCAGATTGCATCCTTTCACACCAACAACAGAAGCCAGTGTGCATCTGGTTCAGAATCATTGAATGTACAGGGAAAGGCAGGTTCCTGCTATCAACTAGAAACTTTGCTGGCTGGATGGATGCATTGGTTTTCTCATAACAGGAAGAAAAGGCACTTTGACACGTTCCTTCAAGAGATGGAGGACTGTAGAGATTTAGTATGGTTTCAGTGACCTTTTCATCACAGTAGGTTGTTTTTTTATTACCAAGGAGGTGATGTTTTTGCCGGTGTTGGTTTGTCTGTTTGTCTGTTTGTCTGTTTGTCTGTCTGTCTGTTTGTCTGTTTTTCGGTAACATTGCAGGAGCTTCAAAATTTCTTGCTCAATATCGCCGACGATTATTGACCGATGTTTATGGAATTTGACACACACATGTAAGGGTGTGGTCCTCTATCTTACCACTGAATTTCAGCCGGATCAGATCAGGAATGCTGTCGCAATCCAGATTTTCCCATTTACTTATAATGGAGGATTTTTCAAAAAATCATATCTTGTAAAATATGCATTCAATTCACTCTCCAAAAATCAGAGTCATAAAGGGGATCTGACCCAGACTCAGGTCAGGAATAAATCTTACATTTTAACATTAAACTCCATTAGTCAGGGTTGCTATGGTGACTTTTGCTGCAGGTTGATTTCTGCTCCTGCACAGCTGAGGAGGCATCGTTGAACTGAACGAGACGCACCTGTTACACATCTCACCTAATCAGCTCCTGCCTCTTTGGACCCGCCTTTCTGGACAGTTCTCTGCCAAAACATCCGCTCTGTTTCCTCAATGTTTTCAGGCTCTCCTGTTCTATGTGTCATCCCGTATTCCCTATTTCTGTCTTTAATACCTGTGGAAACAGAACCAGGTGAAATCGGGATAAATTTTCACAACAAAACAATTTGGTTTTTGGGCCCTTTCAATAATATCTCTCTTTCATAGTGCCTTGGTAGAGAAACTGTGGAATTAGCAGTGGTCTTATATCTGCAAATATGAACTAATCTACAGCAAAATAGATAAAACAAGAGGATAGGATGAATTTTGGACAGTGAACAGACAGAAATATTTCTTTGAATGGTGATATTAGCCCAGAAGGAATTGTGTTTTGCTGCATCCATGATGGAGTGGAAATCATCACAACTTGCAGACACACTTCTCAGATTTCAATTTGGGCAAGGCTATTCTCCTCAGCTACGCAAGCTAAACTCACAGACCAGGGTCCACAATTAGCACCTAGCCACTCTGTCCAGGGGAAAAGGGCAAACGGCGTCCGCACCTAAGCCCCTCTAAGCCTGGGGAGCCGCGGCACGGAGCAGCCTCAGTGCTCTCTTCCCTCCAGTAAAGCATGACCTCTTTAGGTGGTCCAAGCTGTTTGCAAGGATGGTATATTTAGCCTCATTCCAGGAGGTGGGAGTTCTGGAGATGAACACCTGGGTGGATATACAGTGGACTCTGAGAGGTTTCAATTCAACAGCTGGAATATTAGATGGGTGTTCTTCATGTCTCTGCTTCACGGTGGCGTCACAAAGCTGGGATCAGTCAGGACTCCGTGAAACTCGGATAATCACATCCACCACTGGCATGGATCTTATGCCAAGTGGACGGCCATCAGACATCAGTAGCAAACATTTAGCTCAAGTTTACTGTTTCACAATGACTTGAAGAAAGTGTAGTGAATTGCAAATAAAACAATTCAATAAATCGCTGGTTTTGTGTATATTTTTCTCTGTGCAGTACAACATATCCACATTTCCTTCAACAATTCCTTTACTGTGTAATGCACCTCTGTGTGTGTGTGTGTGTGTGTGTGTGTGCACGTGTGTTTTTCTAACTCATGTCACCCCCCTCCATCCCCACCTCGCTCACGTGCACATAGACACACATACACACTCCACCCATGCAAATTAGAACTTCTCACACGTCGCGGCAAGCTGCCGGGTGCTCTGTGATTTCATACGACCAATTAAGGCACTCTTGGCAGTTGTGTGAACAGTTTCATTAGAGGAGATAATATTGCAAAGTGAAATGATAAGCAATCATTATGATTAATTCCCAGGCATTACATTGCTCGTTAATGAGGTGTAAATGATCTCATTATTTTTTTGAAAGAGTACAGATTAGATTAAAGTGGAGTGGACAGCACTCCTCTGTGTTCAGACAAGTTAGTGTTAATTAGGCCCAATCTCCAGGAGCAAATGAGCCGCAACCCTTTGGTAAACAATTAGGCTTCTATAGCCCCAGGCTGGATGGACAAGGATAGGCAACTGAATGGATAGATCGCTGGAGAGATGGATGGAAGGGAGTGTTCAAATCTGAATTAAAGTCATCCTTCTCTAGCCAGGGAAGATTAGACCAGTCATTGCTCTTCTTCTGCTGAACAGGAGTTTGGCAAATATTAGACATTTAGTGTAGAATATTTCCAGCTATGATGTTTCCTTCTTGACAACAGATACGTACCACGTAGAAAAATACTAAACATGCATCATCTTTCTATTAATTGTATTCATACAATAATGGAAAGTTTGAAGGCTAACTATAAAGCTGTCAGCGAACAGTGAGGCTAAAGTTACAGGCATGAATACTTTCTGGTTTCCTGGCTGCGACATCATTTCCTGCAATTCCCTCGTACGCAGCTAGAAAACGCTGACCAAATAAATAAATAAAAAAAATATTTTCAGGATAACTGGGAGCAATCAACAGATGATATTCCATGGTGACCTCTACAGGGAGCATCTGAAGATCCGAGATGTATGTATATGTTCGAAAATAGACAGGTAAAGGTCAAATATAATAGTAGTGTAGTAATAACCAATCCATGTGTAACATGAAAGGAATTCAAAGGCCATTCAAACATGCTTTAAGAGGACATTTTCAAACTGCATGAGCAGCGAATGAGGTAAAAAAAAAAAAAAGAAGCGTGTAAAAGCACGCAGACAATACTGCATGTACTCAATTCACAGTCTAAATGTGCGCACAATTTAGCCAAAAAAAATTATAAGGTGTTATTTTTGAGCATTTTTATTTGTACATTTTAGGATTTACCAGAGGACAAAAGATTCTTAGAGTTGTGTTGAGTTTTAAGGGACAAAACCTTTTTGTGAAAGATTAAATAATGTATTTTAAATAACTACAATTTATTTGAAAGAGGAAAAGAAAGGGAAGAAACACTTTTGTAAAGACAAATCTTGAGATCTCGCAGCGTAGAAAAGCAGTGCAGTATCTCATCGAAAGAACGGCTGGAGCAGCCACAGTGGGAAATGTCTGCTTCTGACAACATTGATTTTACCGTCCTCTCCTTTTGTCTCAAAAGATATGCTTAGATTCTGACAAAAAAAAAGAAAATAAAGGTGACGTTGTAATCCCTCTGCCATAGCAGTTATGTTTCAGAGACATTGGGCCCTTATCGGTGATTGATAACGCTTAACTCAAAAACATATAGACGCATTAGGAACGTCAATATTTTCCCTACGACTGAAGGTGACCCTTGGTTCCTGTGTTTGCAGTGTGTGCGCAGAGGGCTTTGATGGTAAATTTGTAAGGGTGGTTATGTGGGGAGGCTGTTATGGATTTGCTATCTTGGCCTGAAGTGTTTGCAGCTGATTATGTGATTAAATCAATAATAATTTCTGTTTGGGCTCTTTTGCTCCTCTGCTTCATCTTCTTTTTCCTGTGTGTTTGAGTGGAACGGTGTGGGGGGGGTGGGGTGCGCAGAAACGCAGGCACACACATTCACACCCACGGAGCTGCAGCCATACACAACTGTTCAGCAGATGGCATTAAGGGCAAATTTACAGCTCCAAAAAGTTCAGTAATTCATCAATCAGGCATGTGAAATGGCCTATCAAGTCTCAATGCAATTCCCACTCTTTGGTTTAAACAAGGCCAATCTCAAATCTGTCTTTAACACAACAATGCAAGTATTAAAAATGCACTTTCCCAAAGACTTGTTACCCTCCTCAGTGACGCAAAGGTCAAATGAAGCCAAAGATAGAGGTCGCTGCTGCATCCGTCTGAATGCTTCGCCCTCTATACCTCACAGCCTGGTTTTGTTGCCGACTTGTGTCAGCCACTCCTTAGCAACCGCAATCACTCCCCTCTTTGGTTCTGCCAGGTTAGTTGTTATGTCTAGACTGCAGGAAATGCAACATTACATTTGTTTACAACCAACAGGAACTAGAACCAGGAGCTGTTATGTGATTAAAGAGTGCTACCCAGAAAGAGAGAAGGTTTGTGTGTGGCTCAACCCTCTGGGTTTGGCAATGATCAAATAGGCAAACCAAAATGGAGGAGCGAGCAGAACTGCTGTCCGCATCAGATAAATGAGCAGATTACATGCAACGCAGGGTTTTCCCTGAGATCCCAGGTCATAAACGGGAGTGAGAAGGAGCCCTGGTTTGGTGTTTGCGCCTGTTTCCTGCTGCATTTTGTAATGCATCGGTGTTTATGTGAGCTTGCGACTACGCAGACGGTGCATTTAGTGTATCTGTGGCTGTGTCCGTGTGATTGCATGTGGCTGAGTTAACTCACAATCCCTCAGCACCCTCTTAAATCTATACCCAATAAAAATCAGCGCCGTCTCGAAAAACAAAACCCAGGGAAACATCTGTAAAACATTGATCGTGCAGATTGCACACCAAATGCATGGCTAATGAGAAAAGAAATCAGGTTTGATTAATTTACCCAAAAATTGAAAAATCTAAGCTCCCACGAGGGAGATGACAAGCATTGTTGGTCTGGCCATGCAGGAGGAGGACATATTGGAGCTCCAGCTCCAGCTCAGGGAGGCAAGGAGGTGGCTGGAGGCGGAGGTCTGGCTCCCAACACAGCCAGAATCACTCTCTGGGTCTCTGTGGTTGACCAGATGCAGGACTAACATATTTTCACCTCAATGATTGCGCTTGTTCATTTATGGGGGTGGGGGGGTATTGGTTAGCGATCAGAATATGTGGATTTAATTGCTTTTAAAGTCCTTTGTGTGTGTTTTAAAATAGTTGCTTTACACAAATCTTGCATACGTATGTGTGTCGTGCAACTGTTAAGTTGCATCTGAAGAAACGCCACGGAAAACAGGAGAGTGGAATTATTCGTGCTGCTCAGAGCAGTAAATTAACGAAGTAATAATAATAATAATAATGCATTTTATTTATATAGCGCTTTTCTGGGAACTCAAAGACGCTTTACAGTGTACATAATATAAAAACAGTTAAGAAATACAGAAAATACAGACAATAAAAAAGTGAACACAGTTATAAAATCAAATAAAATTCAAACAGTAAAATTATAATTTAAAAGCAATGTCAAACAGATGGGTTTTGAGTTCTTTTTTGAATGTGTTAAGATCCGGGCAGGCTCGTAGCGGATGTGGTAACGTCCGCTCCGCTATGTAGCGGCTGCATCCTCTATTGGCGCATGCAGGAGGATTCAACATGCATTCAGCAGGTTCCTGCTTTATCCTCACTGATTACAACGTCACCTTTATATAATATTTTAAAGCACCTTCATTGTATTAGGGAAATTAAAACCATCACCATAGCTGGGCAGATATCAATGGACCAGGCAACCCCCACCTCCCCTGAGCCATTGGGATTAAACAACATCCATTCACAACCCATCTCCAGTAGTTATACATCTCCATGGATCAGCAGCAAGACGAACGCAAGGTAAAACATCGTTTCTTAAATTTTAGATGCCTCAAGAGTACAATTATTTCAAAAAAATAAATTATTTCATCATTAACAAGACAAAGCAAATGGGAAGATTTAGCCAACAATATAATGTGGTGCTGCTTTTATTTCCTGATCCCTGGTTGAGCTGTACTCACAACACAGCTGGTTCTCCAAGGTCAATAAGAAACTTGCAGTGTTTATTTGTCCATGTGTTTCATTTGCTTTCTAATGCAGTTGAGGCTGTGATGACAGATCTCCTTGAAAAGAATCATCGTGCTTTATCGCTGAAAGAGCGTGGGAAATTTCCACTCCCCGAAGAAGCTTTTCTACATCGTCTTCTTTTTCTTTTTGAATCTATTAGATTTTCTTAAAACATTACCATCCCAGAATATTTCCCCCTGGTGTCTCCCTCCACCCTTCTACCCCCCCTCGAGAAAGCAGAATGGTTGTACCCTAGCAGCTCACTGGGGTGATGCAGTAACAACCTCCTACCCTGTGATGGCTAGACAGTAGGCCATTGTAAAGCTGAATTGCCTTGGATTTATGGCCATAGTCCTGGGTTCCCAGAATGCAATGTCATTCTGTCACACCATCATCAATCTGCTGTCTCTGACCAAAGAAGAAGAGGGGGAAAAAATCACAGCCGAGAAAGAGCACAACAGCAAGAGTGGCACTTCTTTATGCATGATCTTATTTTTATCAGCTGCCTGTCATAGGTAAAATGTGTGGACACAAAGAGCTCCATTTACTCAAAGACAGTCTGGGCACAGCTACATCAGACATCATCTACTTGTTCCAGATTGCACAATAAACAAGGGGCTGGGTTGGAGCCAAATGTGGCCATTGTAGCAAATTAATACACCCTTTGATGCCACAGCTTTTCCAAGACATTTAATCTTCATTAAGCTATAAAACATGCATCCATGGTGCCTGTTTCATGCATTTATATCCACTCATGACACAGCATAGCCCTCTAAAAAGAACACATACGGGAAATGTACGCTAAACCAAATGCTGTGAGATTTGGATTAATTACTTGTGAAATTCTGCAGTAGATTAAAACCTTATTCCACAACTAGCGTAGCTGTTTTCTGCTAAAACACATGTTGGACAACCAAAGAGTTTGTGGAAAGAGGCTGTTTGCTCCTCTTTTCTTTTACTCATAAACTGCTACCTCTCGGAGTCGCTTCCAATGATCTACACGCACAGATATTGGACATCGTAAATCAGCTTAATAAAGGATGTCTGAGCAATTCTGCTTTTTTTGGAAAACTAAAAGACAAAGAAACCTAAATCGTTGTGATTAATGTGCTCTCAAACCCTCTTATAACCATGGTAACCAGGGCAGTTTGCCATTCCATTTAGAGGATCCAGGCTCTGACATAAAAGTATTTTTCCAAGTCCCTCATTGATGCATATCCTCAGTTCAAAGCCATTAGAGTTTTTCAACCTCCACCATTGTTCGAAAAGGGGCACAAAAATATTCATCTTATGCCAAATTGTGTTGCATAACATAATAATATAGCAAAAAAGTAAACATCTTCAAAAACAATCAGCTATAGTCTGTAATATGCAGAGCACCCTCGCCTCAGATACACTTCAAAAACATAAGCGTTGCAGAGCATAATCAAAAGCGAAAGGCCTTGTGCCGCACAACAGTTGCAACTCATAAATCATAATCTGCAGAAGGACACCAGAATTGGACTTGACACAAATAATTCCTCTTATTAAATACAGAAACAAACAAGATCAAGCTTTAAATGCCATTCCAGAGCTGAGGTTTCACTGGAACATTTTGTATAAGTGGAACGAATAAGAGGCTTTTTCACCACAGGTAAATGCTGTTGCATGATATAAGAAGGTCAAGTATTGATATGCAGAATAAGACATTTTTAAACCACAGTTTCCTTTGACTTAATTGGTAGGATTCAACTTGTCTGACAAAAGGAATGTTTAATGCAAAAAAATGCATACTAGATAAATTGTACACGGTAACGCGCTTAAAATTATCAATAAACCTGCATAACCAAATGAAATTACAAAAATGAGTGGATTCACAAACTGACTAGGTCAGGAGTATTTTTGTACATCAAATAAAAATATTTTCTTTCATGAAAAATTCATGTTTAGGGGTCAAAAAAGCAGAAATAAATTTAAAAAGTAAACAAACTCACCCGTTGAGAGAACTGCAGCTCTAAGTTTCCTGTTGATGCGTCAGACCTTGTCAGCTACCTGACGTCCGCCTCCTTTAATTTACTATGTCAATAACAACGCCGTGGAAACCCAGCCAGCGAGATAGATGGAGACGATTTGCATGGACTTTGCTCCAAAGTGCCAATACTTGAAAGTAAAAGGGATGAAAAAAATGTTAATAAAAGGACCATTCCTAAATCACCTCAATATGTCTTGGTTGCTACCTTTATTTCATTTGGGTGTTGCTGTTCGTTTCCCAATTGTGAGGCATCAACATACTCCTCCTGTAATTAGTCCCTGCAGCCGATGTAAGTGCTGATTGTTTGTCTTGATAGAACATCACCATTCTGCACACAGTTTGGGCAAAACACTTAAGCATTAAAGTGTTAATGATAATTTTGCTAATAAGAAATTATGCAGGAAATTATTATTTTTTTAAGAGAAATAAATCATTTAACTAACTGACAAGAAAATATTGGCTGCTGAAAATCAAATTTCGTAAAATCCCTCTGCAACCGGTGACAATTAAACACAGACATAAGTTTGTGAAAAGCTTGATTTTACTCGATCACAGCAAAGGGCTGTTTTCTTACACACACACGAAGGGTCTGAGAGAGGAGGCAACAAAGTTCAATTAAAAGAAGAGTGGAGAGTCGAGCATTGATTTAAAAGACAGTATTTCAAACTGCACCTGAGAGTGCAGCGCAGTCCTCTCACGCTGATGACACTAATTCTTATGGGAAATTCACGTTAGTTGGTGTCTAGACATTTTATTAGTCGGCCAAAGCACCAAAAGAATGACCTTATCACTGCGTACAGAGATGCCTGCTGAGAAGCTTACATATTTGGGCAAACTTGCCATATTTTTTCTTCCTGGATTAGGTCAGTTTGGTTTACCAGGTCTTTGAGATGTCCATCAGCAACGCGATGAGACGACTGTATAATTACACCCGCAGTCAGTTATGTGAGTCATTGGAATTCCTGCTTCTCGTGTCTACATGGCGTAAAGGACCACTTTACACATGACATGATATAACTGCTTAGCCATTACCTTAGTTTAGGGTTGTTTTTGTTTATTTGCTTATTTACCATTAGATACTTAACTGAAAGTGATTCTACAACACAACTCAAAGCAATGCAAAATGTAAACTACAAAAAAATATTAAAATTATAATGGAAATATCACATCTGTTATAATCTCATGCTTTATTTCAGTTCAGTGGAAGTGTGAGTCACACTTTCTTCTTCTCCAATATTGATGTAATAACGTTTTGTGAATGGTAGATTTACTGGATGTCCCGAGGCATTTATTTGGGTCATATAGAATGACTTGAATCACTGCAAATTCTGTCCTCCCTTTATCTACTATAAGTGTCTCTGCAACACAATATTTACCTCTCAGACACCAAAACTTCAGATAAATTGTACAATCTGTACTTTTATTAATATTTGAGTCAAACTGCTGTGGTTGCATTAAGCATAAGTCAGGATTATGTTCCCCATTGACTCTTCATGATGTCTGAGAGCAGGATTCATACGTCTGCTTTCTATAAGGTGAATAGCATCGTCTCAGAATTTAAACAAAGAAGTTCCTCACTAAATGGATTTAATTTGTTTAGTGCAAAAAGACAGACACTTTCTCTCTGTCTCTCTCTTACACACACACACACACACACACACACGCTCAGGGCTCCTGTGAGTCACATTTTGGTGGAAAATTACAGCTCTTTCAACAATCCCTCAGTCGGAATCCCATTCTAAAGTGGATTTTATCTGCAAATCACAATTATTCTGTTCATGCACAGTTTTAATGGTCACACCCGCTGGGCAGAAGACACTTCTCTATTCATAAATGTATTACTGCTGGGGAGTCATTAACTTATTGTTAGCAGTGCGACTGATGGCTTATTGACATGACAACGTTCAACCAACACTTTTGTCTTTAAGTTGCACAACATCCATATCACTGGAACAATACCATCTCCCTCCAGCCCCCCCCCCCCCCCCCCCCCCCCCTTGTGTTTGAACTTAGTGAAGGGCTATTCAGTTAAAAAAACGAACCCAGAGATAAGTGCAGGCTGGATTTCTGGAAAGTCTCACTCTCTAAGATGAAGAATGGGGAAAACAAAAGCAACAGATGTCACAGTAAATGGGATGCGAGAGTGTGAGAAGATGCTATGCTGAAATTGCGGTTTGCGTGAACCGTAGATAGCAGCGATGCAGACCATCGTGGCAGAGCAGAGATGCATGCGTTATGGGAGGCGTGAAGCTCCGTCTGATATTTATTGCGGCCGATGCAAGGAGAGCCATGGAATCAGACCGTTTGCACAGATGGCGGCCATCCTCAGTCAACATTCAAATAAAAACCAGAATGAGTGTTTCCCACTGTGTCCAGCTACTCTTCTGTCAGTGAATGCAGACGTAGATAAAAGGAGCGGGTGTAAAAGTGTTTAAGCAAGGAGGAGTTGTAAAGGAGAAAAGAAAGCTGAATCGCTATTCACTGCTTGTGCAATCCTTTCTGCCTTTTTGAACTTTATTAAATTCTGTCACTCTCCTTCCCGTCTGGCTCTCTTTGTCAGCTTCTTCTCATGTGAAACTTTTTTTTTTTTTTACAGAAGTATGGCAGAGGGCATTCAAGCTGAAAGAACGTGTTGGTGACAATCATCCCACTGTTGTGACAATAAGAATCTCAATCTGCAAAAATTCGGGAATGAGTAGAATTAAAAAGAGGATGGCTGAAAACGCTTGATTTAATGAGGATGTCTTAGAACACATAGAAGTGATTGTTGGACTGTACCTGAAGCGGCCTGGCTCTGATACATTTCAATAAACGTGGCATAAAAGGAAAAGGTTCACGAGGAAGCAAAGATTCAAACAATTACTATCAAGACAGTCTGCTCAGCACACAAATAGAAATCACACAATTTCAGAATCCACCTCTGTGTGATGCATTCACTGCACAAAAACAACCACGAATAATGATAAGTAGAAAAATATTTCTATCCATTTTCTTTCTTTTTTTTTATTCCAACCAACATTTTTGGCAACCATTATCTTTCACTTGTGGCAATGAGGATATGAATGCTCTCCAGTGTTAAAGCCTTTACTTTATTCGGCCACCATTCGCCCTAGCCACCTCACTGTGTATTACAAATCATGGATGAAGATACATAAATAAATACATATATAAAGCCATCAACAACAATACATGCAATGCAAACAGCATTAAATATAATTCCTGACAAAACAAATGACTACCATATAAAAATCACGGTTCGAAAAGTGACGTAAATCTAAAACCTTTACATTACATCTCAAATGTAGACACCACATCTGTTGAAATATCATAAGATATTCACAAATAATCACAATGTCATTGAACTGTTCTTAAGGTGTCTTGGCTCCTGCTCAACCTGCTGAAATCGCTGTTTTTCTGTTTAGACTTCCAGCCCGGCCATTCGTCAACGCAGCTATGAAAGCCAGGCTAATGGATATGAAAGCCCGATCAATTGGCCAGGAAAGGGAGATTAGGGGAGGATGAGTCACCATATTCCTCCATCTTGACAGCCATGTCATGCCTTGCAGCCACTCAGGACACATTGCTGATTGATGACTATCTTTCATCAGTCCAGCTTTAATCTGGCATCGCACGCACGCTATAATCATATCATCAGAAAATCCATATCACATCAGCTTCTCTTTCCCAAACACAATATCTGTTTTGTGTATACAGCATATAAAACGATCGTACTCCGGAAGAACGTAAAAATAAACGCTATTGAGGGGTGATGAAGGCGGAGCCTATAGAGGCTGCTCCGTAAAACTAACAGTGATTGTGAAGTGCCATTCAAGGAAGACATGGCCGACTCTCTCCTGGTGGCAGCCAAACAAACACACAAACAACGGAGCGAGACAAAGTGCAATCACTGACCTTTGTTCAAAGAAGCCATCTAATCTGTTTCCACTTTACTTAATTAGAAAAGCAGAGGGATTTTTAATGTGCACAGTGTTAATGGGAAACAGCTCACAGGTGCTAATTAAAAAGAGACAAACCCCTGATCTCTTTGGTAACTTTGAGTCCATTAATCTATACATTCATCCGTCACAAACTTAGCAAACTCCGAGTCTCTTTTTAAAGCTGAATCAAAAGGCGAATATTCAAAGAATGACGCTTCCATATTTGTGATTTAGTAAATGTCTAGTCACCAAATGTAGGCACACGTCTGCACATGAGACAGAGAGTCTGGTCTTTATCAAAGCTGAGAGCTCAGTAATTTAAACTCTTTGTCTTTCCCCCAGATTTATGCAGACAGTGATTAACCAGTGCCTTACAGGTTCTGTAGAAGCACCATGTGTGCCCTTGAGGTGGCAAATACATTCACATCCTCTTTGGCCATCAGGAGAAGGCGAGACTAAGCTGAAAAACCGTTTCATGCCATGTAGTCAGGTCAGTTAATGACAAACTTATGTTTATATTAAATATTAACTCTAAACCTTCTGGATTTGGGCTATTGTTTGCCTTTAACAGTGTACATAGGTTTTACAAGTTTGATAAATTAATATTTAGAATAATATAGTTAACGTAACTGAGGGGATCAGTTGTGTTTCCTGGGGGGGGGGGGCAAGGAGACCTCTGAGAGATCCACAGATGAAGGATCCTTCTCTTTCAAACTGGTAAACGTGAATTAAAGGTTAAAAATACAGACACAACAATCATGGCAGGGATCACAATGTTCAAAGTCCATGCTGGTAGAACTGAGTCCTGGAGCATGTTCTTGCTGCTGCAGGCATCATAATGTTAAAATAAATACAGTCGACAGCACACACACACACACACACACACACACACACACACTCTGCCAGCACTTGCTCTGATGGAAAGGACTTCCAAGGCCCTCACGTCTGACCTCTCGATGGGGGGTGCTGCCCCCCCCCCCCCCCCCCCCACCCGGCTCTGAAACAAGACTGTGGAGTACCAGCCCACTCTTTGGGCCTCTGAAAAAACTTCCTGCGTGTAGCGTAGGAAACCCCAAATAAAAGCGACGGCTTTCTGGATGCCTGATTGGCCGAAGCAGCTCGCTGTCTCTATCAGCGTCACTGAACGCTTCGACAGGATCTCGTTGCTGAAAAGAGATGCTCCCGAGGCTTGTTGAAGAACAAGCGCGGGTTGCTGAGAGGCCATTTGTGATCCTTTCAGGACTGAGCCTGTCTGATGCCGTCATTCTTGTATTTAAAGACCTCTATGTAGGCTAGCTACAAGCATGAGAATCACAGTGGTGTGATCCCCCCCCCCCCCCCCCCCCTCGAGGCTACAGCCACCCTCCGCTTAATACCTGATGTGTCTCAGCAGTCAAAATCCTTCAATAGCAAAATGGCAAGGAAGACTTGATTCATAAAGAATTGCAAGTAAACTCAAAAGGCACCACTTCATGTTGTGATTGATGTTTAAAGAAAGTTTAATGAATCATAACAGACTGAAAGATGGACAGATGGACTTGAATTATTCTCTGCATTTATTTTTAAATGCAACTCATAAAATGTTCTAATATCCTAATGTTTGTCCTGATTATACTTAAATAAATTCTAAAATAATAATAACAAGTAGCTGATGAGCTCAACCCCATGCTCCGTGCCCTTAACCACATTAAAGCCCCTCTTCTATGGGCACTGTGTGGTCTGCCTCTCAGGGACAGCAGGGGATGCAGGAAACAAATTAGCTTTCTTGACCTTGGCCCAAGTTTCCCTTCCACTTCACCCCACCTCCCTCTTCCTCCCCCCCATGCCCTTCATCTAGCCACTTCAAGGGTCACCCAGATGACAACGCGCCTCTGTTATCCTCCACAGCAAAGACATATTCAGATGAAAGAATCATAGTGGAGTGATGTGCATCGTGGGAAATGAGAGCTTTGAGTGTGGTTTATGTCAACTGGATCTGTCTGTGGTAAAAATGATAACTGGTTGAATAAAACCTTCCCATTTCTGATGCACCGGAAAAAGGGAAGGGTTAAAAAAAAGTGTATTTTTTTTATTTAGTCTCTGTCGTTCAAGCACAAGGAAGTGAGCTCAGGAAAGGGTTAATATGAGCCAGTAATGATACAAGTTTAAAACACCTAAATAACTTAAATGTAAAAGGAATCCTTCTAACGACAGACACTGGATGGTATCGTAACGCCAACAAGCTAATCTAATTCTCTCAGTTCATGTACAAGCACGTCTACGTGCATCAATGTTCAGCTTGAGAGCAAGAAATAACCTGCGGCGTCCAGCGGAGGGAAGTAGCAGCACTATATTAATGCTCATGCTCTTCATTGATCTATGAGCACTCCTTAATCGCGCGGGCAGCTTCCTCCTACGCATATTTCATAATGTGATACATGTGCATCGATAGCGCTGGTAAGGACCGATGCTTTCTCAAGCTGGCTCACAGCATTTATTGATCCCAGCGTGAAGCAAACATGTCTTTAACACATGGGCCTGTCAATCCTGGCAGATAGCACACAATTGGCAAGCCATAGTCCTTTTTAATTCCATATTCTGCTGATGACAGGAATCAATACTCATAATATGACAAAATATCATCTGCTAACATGGAAAGTGGGGACGGTGGTTAAAGGAGGAGACACGTGGTGGAGACATGTTTATTGCTCAGCACGTTACTCTCCTGGCGCTCGGGATTCTTTATTTGCTCTATGATTCAACTGGTGTTCTGGGAAGGGATGCAAAAAAAATGCATACAGTAAAATGACTCAGTAGCATGGCTTTGGCAGTGTGCCAAGTTGACCATATCCTATATGACTAAACGGCAGCTTAAGGCAGAGCAATTTACTCCATTTTCGGCAGACAGCCATGCAAAAAAATGATTGTATGTGTGTGCTTTGAGAAAAGCTCAGCCAGACGGCTTTCTGGCCATCGCCTGCTGTCCAGATTAACATGCTTCTTGACAAACTACCATATGAAATCAGACTGATGTATTCATGTGTATCTCTGTCTCAGTTTAATTTATCTTGTTGATAAAGAAAATTGCAAATTAATTTTGTATTTCAAAAACATGTTTTCTTTTTTATTTTCATGTTATGTATATTTACTATTTTTTGCCATTTGTAATTGTTTTTTTCACGTTTATTGGTTGATGCTATCACTACTGTAAATTGCACAGGAAGCTTACAGCAGGGTACCACTTATTTCACACAGGGAGGAGTTGAACTGCAGGAAGTGAGAAAGCAGAAACTACAAATTGCAAAACAAAACAAAAAACATCCATCTATTATAATTATAGCTAATATTCACGGAGCTTTGTTTGGTTTTCAGTGTTTGTCAGGCACACAACTGAAGTCAAATGTGTGGTAGGCCTGTTCTTCTACTTCTAAAACAACGTGTGTCTTTAATCTGGACCCAATATGTATAAAAGTAATTTTTGTTGGCGGTAAAATAATCAAAATTATGTTTCCTTAACATTTTCAAAAATAGCTATTTAAAATGTAATTTACTTGCACGAATCACTGCCAGAACTAATTGTTTTTTGTATAGTTTTACTATTCACCAGCACTGACCAGTGGTGACAGACAGGGAATCAACATTTTTAGAAGTATTAGCACATTTTCATAATCAGCAGTCTCTTTGACAAAATATTCGAAATACTATTTTGTTCCCCATCAGTTAACGCAGTAATATATATCGATTTCAACCCTTATGTGGATATAAAGACCTGCTGATGTAGTACAACAACCCCAGCAGTCTGAAATGATATTTGTAAAGTGGCAGGTACCCGTTGCTGACTGTGTGTGTGTGTGTGTGTGTGTGTGTGTGTGTGTCGGATTCCTCTAAAGATAGATCAGCAGTCTGCTATGGTAGGAAGTGAAAGCGCTACCACAGCCGCAACACAGGACAGATCTCAAACCCGGTTTTCTGCTGTACAGGGTAGCCACTCTCCTTGTAGGCGTAAAAAAAACAAAAAACTGCAGGAGATATTTGAGGAAGGAGGACGGAGGATAGAGGACCAGCCCAGCCTTCGATGATGGAAAAAGACGAGAGGAGGAACTTTAACTGACAATCTGCCCTTTTAGTTAGCATCCATTGTAAGTCAATGACAAGAACAAGAGGAATCTCCTCAAACAGCCGGCACTTATTATTATGAACAAAAATACAGGGGGGTCGTTGACGTGTGACCTACCTGACTTGCGACTGTTCTGCTTTACGACCGTACTTGTCTGTTGTTTTTTGACTGTTTACAACGTGCTTTACGACACACCGGAAAGCGAGCGAGCAAGCAACAGTTTCTGCTGTCTCACCCACGGAAGAAGAAATTGTCTCTTTTGACTCCGATATTTTCCATATCATCAAGCAGCATAATACACGGTAATTTAACATGGGGCGATTTACGACCGAGTCGCCACACACAAAATAATGACAAAAATGACCATAGATAAAAGTGATTTTCACATTTAAACTGTTTTATTTATTAAGAACTAGGAAAGTACTAAGAGAGCGCAGTAGCTCATTCCCCTCCTAATTGGATTTACACCGTCCACATGGTGATCTGGATCATCATCAAAAGGTTTTAAATTGTTCTTGGTATCTTTATACACCAACCATGAAAAGTAAATGTGAATCAGAGTTGATGTGTTTTTTTAAAACTAATTTTTGAATCCGTAAATGGAGTTTAAATGTTAAAATGTAATATTGTTTCCTACCGTGATTCTGGATCCGATCTAGATGAAATTTGGTAATGAGATAGAGATCCCCACATGACTGTGTTAAATTCCATAAACATCGGTCAATAATCAACCGAGATATTGAGGAACAAGTTTTCAAAGTGATCCATAATCCAGGATCTCTTCTGGATCATCACCAAAATGGAATCATCTGTTTCTGGTAACATTTCCTGAAAATGTCATCAAGGTCCATCTCTAACTTTTTGACTTATCTTGCTAAAAGACAAACAGACAAACGCCGGTGATCACATTTAAATTACATTTTAGTGCTTTGTTCATATGTAATCATATAATTTGGACGTGGCAAAGAATAACTATGTCTGTATTTGTTTAAAAAGTTTACATTCATGTGTTGAGCATGTTTTGTGCTATAAAAATACAAAAGCGTTACCCTGTGCTCACTATTGGATTAGAAGCCCTTACTGTTTTTTTTTTTGCAGTTTAATGAGCTGAACCTTGGGAGCATTTTGGTGATAAAGAGGACAAACTACGGGTGACTCAGTTTGATTTTATTTTGTCATTGTGTCTGACATCGAGGGAGGGAGAGAGGAGCAAACGTGAGGTGTGACAAAGACAGTGGCAGATGCACAAGTGTGAAAAATAAAGCGTAAGAGGGATAGCTATTTGCGTGCAATGACGAAAGACATAAAAAACAGCCTCGCACTGAGATAGCTGCTCTAAATGAAATACCTGGAGATTGCATGTTGCTTTTTATTTGCAGGGGTATTCAATTTTAATTAGGGTTTTGGAGACATCTTTTATCAGACTGTCACAAATCCTTCCACCCCCTCAACACACACACACACACATACATACACACACATTTAAAATGCAAATACACTGCCACGAGTAAAAGAAAAGACTAAAAATACATTATGGAATAAGTACAACAATTTGTCCAATGGAGCCGTTATCAAAAAGGAATGAATTTGGTTCAAAAGCATTGTTCCATTTCATTTTGGAGAAAAAACCATTACCTCCCACTTTTTAAACTGCATTTTCTTTGGGGCAGAGGTGATAATTAATTTTGCTCAGGGAGACACACATGAACTAGTCACAATAATGTAAGACATGTTAAATAGTATTCTTGCCTTAAGTCTCAGAACTATTTGAACTCAGCTCAGTGGAAGCATATTGGGCAACAGCATAAAAGCAATCAAGCTCTGTTCTCATATCTGATTAATTTTGATTTAAAAACAGAAAGAAGGGAGCAGAGAGGAGAAAAAGCACCAAAGTACTAGAGGGTTTTCTTGTAAATTAAAAGTTGGGTAGTTTGAGTAATACCTCCCAAGTCATTAACAACACACAAAAAAAGGTTATATATAATTATAGAAAATTTGTGATTCTGATAAATAAAGAAAATTCAAATTAAATTGTTGGATCTCTATTTTCTTGACAAACAATTTCAAGCTTACAGTAAAGCACGTGTTTTTTCCAAAAGTGTGTCGACATAGCTGGAAAACAAAGGCAAGCTGTTGCTTTCAGTCTCCGCGTGTTTGCTGTGGCGGTAAGCCTGCCTCCCTCTCTTCATTCCCGGCCCTCTCCCATTGTTAGTCACCTTGTTTATTGGCTGGAGCAGCCGTGGCGTTACTGGACATCATCTGAAACTACAAACGACAGGATGCAATAAGCTGGAGAATAGCAGCAATCTGAGGAAAGTTCTCCATTCACCGAAGCTCCCTAACTCTCTGTCTTCTTATCCTGGGCAGGAAATAAAAAAATCAATACGGGCTCACAGGGCTTGATAAAAGCGCTAGACAGGGAGAGAAGCAATGCTGGTTATAGTAAATTAAAGTGATCAAAATTTTCCAGTCGACTCAGCCTGCAGCCTACATAAGCTAACAATCCTGTCTCCACAACTGTCCGTCATCGTCCTCCACTCACCGCCTTCATGCAGCTGTTTTATTACGCTGCACTTCTTTTTTTGATTGTTTATATTTTTCATATAATACTGATGTAAAATTGTTTTGGTTGTTTCTTAACATAATGTGATGGTTTCATTTTCCCGATGCCTGAAGCAAGCTGACAAAAGAAAATGGGGTTTTACAAATTACATGTGACTAACTCGACAAAATTTTGCCTTAACATTTGTGTATATTTTTTAAGGCTTGAAGATCCAAGTGTTTAAAAAAGAATAGCCATATATACATTTACAGTGTGTGTCATGACATCACCTAATGCAGTACCACACAGAAAACATTTCATCTTAAAAGTTGTCAATAGCCTTTGAGTGAAACAGAGCTTTATTTAAGATTTCTCAGGTCTATAGCTCGATAATGTTAAGTATGTGAAGGCAAAAATAAAACGCATTATTTTCATAATTCATTTTGTATCTTAAATTGTGACGCACTACAGAGAAACATTAAAAAAGCTAATCTGTTAAATTTCACTAGCTTGTGTTCATTAAAAATGTGCTATGCTATATTTCCATAGCCTCGCATATTAAATGAGCATGACCTCTGTCTATGCTGGAACTTGGTTTCCTTCCACAAACCAACGCAGCATCAAAACATTCAAATTGTAAATCTTAATTTATCTCAAATATCTCAATATTCACATGCCTTCACACACCTTTGGAAGCTACTGCATCTGGCCACACATTCCCTAATTGAATTACAGTCATGCTGGTAGCAGCTGACTCACTCTAAGTCACACTCCCCCATGCCGGCCCTCCACAGAGCCCCATTGGCACCTTGTCAACATAAGAATAAGAAAAGATTATTAAGGATTGCCCAATCCAGTTTCGCCTCATAGTGTGTGAGTTTTGCCACAGAACCAAGCTCAGTGTTGATAACTGCGATTTGCTAAATGCAACACCATCTTCTTTTTAGACCACAATTGTAAATCATTTTCACAGTAAATATATTGACCTATTCACCAGGATTTGATGCGCATGGTCCTTTCTATTCTGTCAGTTAATGTAATAGCAGCTGAGAAATAATAGCTCATATTTGAATATTGCCACGACACCTAAGTACTCGCAAACACCATGCAGATTCCATCTCCAAATGACAGGTAGGCTGTTTGAAATGACCTCCACTATGTTTACATGCATGTCAGGAATCAGCTCTAAAGAAAAAAAAAACACCACTCAAGCTGGCATTTGCTGCGCCCTTATTTCCTGTTAGCCCGGGACAGCCAGCAGACAGCCTTGGGACACTTGAATCCAGCCATAACCCTGAGCGGACACACATATGTCCCATTAGCTCACATCACAGCTTGACTTTCCAGGGACCCACTGTGGCCTTCAGCCCAAAGCCTACACAGTCCAACAGCGCAACATAAAACTAATGTCGAAATCACAAGCTACTACAGGGTATGAGAGGAACTGCACTTCAAGTGGTTGAGCTTTTTTCCTGTGACTCTCTGTTGTGCAGCAACTAGTTGATTGCAGGTTTGTTGTAAGAGTAGCTGAGAGAATGAACAATACACCCCCTGAAAAAAAAGATACATCAAATAAACCTCAAACTTCTTCTAATATCTCAAAAGCCCCGATAGCCTTGTTTGCATTCTTATTTCTTGCTTAAAATCCAACAAGATGCTCGTCTGCGATCTTTGTCTGTGCATGCATGGTTTGCAGCAGGTGCTCCTAAAGCTTGGCTCATCGCAAACCATGATCGATGGGTAAGTTGCCATGTGAACACACATACTCTCCTATGCATTGCACACGCACATGCACACACACACACACACAGACCAAACTTGATTTTGAAGGGTCCTTAATCACGACTAAGCAATTGACTGATCAATAGCAGATATGAGGAACAACTGTGGAATGTTAACTGGACCACATTCGCGTTCATCAGTTTCGTTATTTTGAATTGTTTTTTTTGTTTTTTTTAGCACAGATTATATTTATTTCAATGTTAACAAGCTCCAAAACCTGCCATGGTATTAATTAAAATCTAAATACTAAATATTGATTGATATGTTATCAGCACGTAGCAGTTGGTCTGTAGGCTATTGATCCGGCCTGTGATTTATTATCATATTTAAGAAAATCATTTTGTGTGATTATACGAGGTAATGGATTTTCAGCGAGGGGTGTAATTATTTTTCTTTTTGTATCCTGTTATGTGGAAGGTGGAGCAGATTTCTCAATTGCATTCGGAGATCACTGATATCTTTTGCCCCCCCCCCCCACTCCCCCTCGCACCGACCCCTTCAGTCCTGTGTGGCCTGCGAGGGGCTGTAGCTTGTGTAAGAGAATGATCCCCACACTTGTCGTTGGGAATAATGGCTATCGGGATTACCTCTTTAATCACAACAAAGATTAACAGATGGTGTGAGAAGTTATTAGCAAACATCTTGCACTCATCAAATCAATACGATGATTTGTAATCAGGCTGTTGGTGCAAGTAAAAAAAGTGAACCACGGTTTTTTTCCCATGAAAGATCCTGACAATCAGAGGCTACTGTGTAGCAATTACCTCTCCACAAAATAGGCGCTCTTCCTTCACTGGCTGGCAGTCCTCCAAAGCACACAACAGACTGATAGCAACACGAAGCGTTAACGTGGCGTAACACAAAACACTGTATGGTAACCTTGTGTTTGATCAGGTGTTAGGCTACTTCCAACATTTATTTGCCTTTTTTTGCCTTTTTTAATTTGGTCAATTTTACCATGTAGGCCAGTTAATGGAATAAAAAAAATCTCAATGTTTACACATGCTGTCTCTTGCTACAAAAGGCTGTGGAGGTCGTTAGTCGGTCTCCATGAATAAGTCAGAGTAGAGACAAAGAGAAGAGCATAGGAACTATAGAGAGGAGCGTTCACTGTCCGAATACTTCCCCTTAGAGACGGAGACACAGAGAAAGAGGACTGCAGACATACCGCCGAAGCTACTGCTGTAAACGGGGATGTTAGATCATCTCAGCCCCATCTGCACTCAAAGCCTCCTCTTCTTCACTTTTAAAAGCTTTTTAACAATAAAAGACATGTTCTTTCCAACAACGGCTTCCTTGTATCCATCACATACTCTTGTGTCATGTAGCTGGCAAAATAATACTGCATTTGGTCCATGATCACTTGCGATTGCCTTTTATTTCTTAGCTTCTATTATTATTCACAACACCTGAAATTACAATTACATTGTACCAGTTTCCTGTGTAAAACCTCAAAGCACATTTTCTTCAATTTTTCTTTATTTAAATTCATTCATTCATTCATTTTCTACCACTTTTTTCACTTTGATGGAGCCTATCCCAGCTTGCTATGGGCGAGAGGCAGGATACACCACAGATGAAGTTAAATAAAAAATAAATTCAGACATGGTTTGCATGTCGTCATAGAAGGTCTGGCACACATAAACCTTAAGATCAGATAAATCACCTTCTATTCACATTTTTATTTTGTTCAGTAAATCGCTTCATCATCAGAGTGAACAATGATAAGTCTAAACAACGTACTCCTGAAGGGTTGCGATTCCAACAGTTCCTTTTCCTAACCAGGCAGGGAAGTTCATCCTGAAGTTTCTCTCTGCCAAATGCCAAAATAAATGGTGCATCATTCAGCTGTGAGTGTATCTACAGGAAGTCAGGATCAGCCACGACTGGTTTCAGGTACAGCAACGTTTTTACACCTGATTCATGGTATCTTTATAGAGATCAAATCTGATTCTTGTAGGGAATTTCCGTATTAAATGGGATTCCACAATGTATTTGCACCCACTACGGAGAACAAGAACCCGGAAGAGGGTTTGGTTAAACCCTACATTCTCAAGAAAATTATGCTGATAGATTTGGAGCAAATTAAGAAAAAAATCTAGGTCTCAGTGTAATTTATAAAGGCTTGGCTAGTTTTAGATGGATGGATGGAAACTTGTGAATTAAATAATTGCTGTACTCTTCCCTTTTTTATCTGTTCTCTCATACGGATACACACTCGAACCCAGCTGCTCACACACACACACACACACTCGCTCCTAATGGAATTTCAATCACTACATAGGATATGCAATGGCAGTTGCTTACCATACATTTATCAGCATGCTAACGTCATCTGGCTTTGAGTCATGGCAGTATAGTATATAATATATTTATGCCGTCTCTCCTGACACAAACACACACACACATGCATCTCAACCTTCAGTGAAATAGTGAAGATGTGCACTTACAGGATTAAGCAAGGCAAATTGTGCCAAAACAGTGGCAGTGTGAGGTAACCGATGCTGTTTAAAAATTCAAAGGCCTCTATTGAACGGACACTGTGACACACAGAGCCTTGCAGCCCAATGGTCTGGCTGCTTGCAGGTGCATGCACACCCCACACACGCACACATGGAGCAGGTCTGGACCTCCATGAAAATGCAGGGGAAGCTCTCTGACCTACAGCTGCACTGACAGATAATTGCTCTAAAGAACAGTTCACCTGTGTTTCCTAACACACGCAGACAACCGCAATAACTGTGGACGGGAATACACAGCCACCTCAAACCTCCCCTGCCACACACACACATATTGTCACTTGTCGAGAGGCTAATATCTTCCCAAGGTCAAACCTGTGGAGGAATTCCAATGAGATTAAGTGTCATCAGTGCGACTTTAGGCCCTTTCTGCTCATTGTTCTTGGAAATGGCATTAGAGCCACAGATGACCGCGGCTATGTAGCTAAATCCTCCACTCTTCCTGCTCGGGACAAGCAGTATATAGTAGATGTGAGATAATTGATGCAGGGCCTCTGATTCAAACGTTCAAAGATAATTATGCTCTTACAGCTTTTACATATAATAAATATAGGACAGCAGGAAATAATCGTATTGGCAGACTTTGATTTGCCTTCATGTGTTCAAATTGACTTGTCAGGTAAAGGACTCACAAGATAATTTGTTTATTCAAGAACTGTCGATTTGAGCAATATCTCTCTTGATTTTGGAATTCACTGAGTGTTTTAGGGTCTAAAGTATAAAATTAGACTGTAATGTAAAACCAATAATTTGAGTCTACATATTGACAGCACACCTGCCCCACTTTCAGTACAGCCTGGTTTTGTTCAATCACATGTACGCAGATGTCAAAATATTTTTCTCTCTTTGAGACAGTATTGAAGTCTGGCAGATAATCGGAGATTTTGTTTTGTTGGTTTTTTGTAGACTGTTCTGGTGAAGCTTTGTCGGTGTGTCATCCAACATTTATTGCACTGCCTTTCACAGTGGATTTGACACGTCGTCCATTGGTGGCAGCGATGAACATCTCCTCTGGATGTCCAATTACACTCCAGCCTTTAATTTAATTACAGTAAGAGAAGAAATTGGTTGATTCGATTAATTTCAGTCAGTCCTGATTGAGCCAGCCAGATCAAATTTTGCTCGTCTCAGGTACGAGCTGCCTGTCACATTTCATCTCAGCGCCTTTCATATACAGCATATTAAAGCTTGTAATGTTATGATAGCTGAGGATTTACGGTTGAGTTCACAGCCGTCTGGTGTAGAAGAGAAAAAAAAGGTTTGGAGCATCTCGTGCTACATGTGTCGGCATTACACATTGAAGTGAAGTGAAACATTACGTTCAGTGGTGGATCACAGCTGCCCTTTAGTAGAGTCACGGCTACAACAGTCATTATTTATGCATGGAGTCCACAATTAAATATGAAATTGTGGGTACATGTGTGTTTTACAAAACAGTGAAAAGGCTGAGCACTATACAGTGACCTATATACCAACACTCATCGTTTTAGTAAATGCTAACATTGGGTCTCATATTACGTTAAAACCATTGAGTGGACAAAACAGTAGAATATAGGTAAAAATATAATATTGGACTATAACAAGATAAAGTAATTGATTACTAAAAAATTATTTCTGAACTTACCAGCACTTGATGAAAAGGAACCCTAAAACCTAAAACACCATAAAAGAAAACACACCACCGTAATATTTATGATTAAAAGTTAACGTATTATAAACACAATTCCAATTTTACTATTAATTATTAGCACACATTACATACACACACACATATATATTCATATTTATAGAGAGAGAGAATGTAATAATGTATATGTAATCTAATAATATATATGATATTTTTTAATAGTGACTTGTCTTAAGAGAGCATATAGCCAAGCAGAAAAAAGTTACACCTTGTCTCTGATTGGTGCAGAAGCTTCAGCAGTATGCCATAGGCTGCTACAGTAGCCTGCGGTGTGTGTAAATGCGCCTTGGCACCAGTTGCGGCGGCGCAAAGACGTCTCATTGGACACCCGCGGAAGGGACGCACATATTCACTGACTTCAACTAACTAATCACGTCTTTTACAATCCAAGCAACGCACGCAAATATATAGTATTCTCAAATAATCATATTTAAAGGTGTTTAGCGTTAATTTACTTCTTATTTTACAATTACGCACAGCTGCAGAAAAAAAATAATCAATCCAAACTGCGACACTTACCTCTCGGTGCCTCCTCCACGCCACGGTCCGGCCTCTCTTCGCGGTATCCGCAGTGAAAGACAGACAGGCTCACGGCAGACTGCAGGGTGTGAGAGAGGAAGGGAGGAAGGGAGGAAGGGAGAGGAGATCTAACAGAAGTCAGCCGATGCTGTGATGGTGCAGAGAGGGCCAAGTCGTCGTTTTCTTACCTTGCGACACAGATCCAGAAGAGGTGAACTGGGTAAAAATGGTTGTTTGGGTGATTACACGTTTCTTCTCTCCCACCCTCCCTCCATCCCTCCATCCCCCCTCCCCTCCTCCTCCCCCTCACCAAGCAGCGCTCTCCCCTCTCTTGAAGAATAGGGAGAGTGGCCCCGCTGGGGCTCCAGCTATGCAGCAAAAACATCCCGTCTGTGTTAAACGGCACCTCCGATGCGCGTCCGGTACGAGCTGTGCCCTAAAACAAACGCACAGTTTCTCCCACTTTGCAGTCAGAATTGAATATCTTATTTATTTGTTGTCAGACTCATCACTATTGTACCCTTTTTTCCATCAGGGGTATAGACTACCTCTTTATCATCAAGCCACTGTCAATTACAGGAAATTATGGGATTATTACCGAGGCGGAATTGCAGGTTATGTGAAGCCTCATGAAATCAGACAACAAACATTTCTGTCAATCATTATTTCCACACAATATTAATGACTTTGCCAGAGATAAAAACCTGCTCGGCAATCCTGATCACACTGGATCTCCCTCTCCCCCCCTTCTCTCTGTATGTGTGTGTAGTCTATACCGGATTAAATGGCACCTCGCCTTGTTTCCCCTCTCCTTTCATCATCAGCAACATAAAGATTAGGCCAACAGAGGGGATTGTAAAGGCGCGGTTGTTTGGTGCACACAGGGATCTTCATTCCTCCGCCTTTGTGATGATATTGATGATGATGATGGCCAAGTGGACAGTTTGATTTTTGTGTGGCGAGCTAGTTATAAAGAATCAATATTATATCAAGGGGGTAACTTTGGTGATAAAGGACTTCAGCCACTCTGGCTATTCATCATAAGTCTGTAGCAGGCAGATAGGTCAAAAGAAATTATATTGCTCTAAAGAGTGTGTCTCCTTATCTCTCAGTACCAGGGGAGTGGGGGACACGCCGATCGATGCAGTAGCTGCCGTGCACTCCTTGCAATTATCAATAGCTGATTTTGTCTTCCTCGGGCTGCATCTATTAATACCAGATAATAACAGGCGTTTGGACATAACTTCCAAGGAAGGGGGTGATGAAGGAAAGGAGGAGGATGAAGAAAAAGAACAAACTTTCTGCAGGACGACCTTGTCAAGGAACGCGTCGCTTGTATGAGTTGGACTCAGGGGAGTGGACTGAAAAGACAGCAAGAGGGAGAGAAAGGGGGAGGGATGGGGGCCCCCATCCCTCCCCCTTTCTCTCCAATCTGATTAGAAAAAAAATCGTTACGTAAATTTTGTTTAAAATAATTTTGAATTTAAAATAGTATATGTTTGACGCATTAAAAAAATACTAATAATTAATAATTGCATATATTAAAACCACTGAAATATTGAATGACCGTTATATAAAGAACAAATAAAAGAGGAACTGTCCTCTTTAAATGTGAGCTGCGGCTCCGCACATCCTAATCCTTCAACCCCGTTCTCATTAACGTGGACATTCCTCACGCATCCAGATCTGCAAAGCAAAGGGTTAATGTGTTTATCAGCTGGCATCAATGCGCGTCTTCTTTATTCTCCATCTCTTTTTAATTGTGACCACGCATTTGCAGAGAGGGGAGATATATATTTAAGACATCAATAATTATATTATGTTTAATACGATGATTTAAACAAACCATGCATGACTTACATGACGTCATCAAATAATATTTATTCTCACAGTGCATCGCTCGGATATCGTTACTGTCAGCAAAGGGCAAATCCCACTCCCAGGGGTTGCCACTGTGTTTGTCCATAAAGCAGAAATAAAGTTAACGTAAAGCGTATCAGGTAATGATGGAGAGCCTCTGGAACACAAAACATTCCCTCTCGTAAAAACTAAATACTCCTCGAGATTAATATGACAGTTTATCTGTTACGGGCAGCGGCTGAGATATTATATGATGGGAGGTCAAATGTGGGTGTTCAGGCTGCAGTCTGAGGACGATCCATCCAGCAGCAACGTGGTGGTACATCCTAGCGGTGGCTCAAAGCAATGGGCTGAACCTTCGCTTGGGGGGGGGGGGTGAACTCACACACAGAGCGCAGTCCCCACACAAGCGGAGTATGTCCATTACCAGGAGACCAACAGTGCTCGGGCTGTCAGGAGGAAACTTCAAAGTTGGCTTCGTTATGAGCCCCAGCCTGAAGGGGAGACGCGGGTTTGGCTCTTTGATCTGGAAAACGAGCGGCGTTTGAGTGTTTGCGCACCAAATACCCAGAAAAGTCACTTTTGGAGCGCGCACCGAGGCGGAGGCGCAACCGGGAGCTGACGCACGGGGAGGGGAGGAGGACGAGCTGGACTCATCATCAGAAACGGTCCGGCTAAGTCTCTTTTGCGAGACGAATGACTTTTTTGATCACACTGAACCCGCTGTTGTTGCGCGGAGGACTGTTGAATCGCGGCGGCGCTTTCTGAGGGAAAAAGCGCGTCAAAGTTTGGAGAGCGGAGCTGCGCTATTTAAAAAAAGAAAAAGATGACACTTTATTGATCATGTCAAGAACTTAATGCTAACAATTCAAACTGCAGCTACGTTACCGGAAAGATGTCCATATAGAGAAAATAAAAAGCTGGGACCGTCTCGGGGGCTGAAAACGTCGCTTCATTTGGGAGGCGCGTGTTCGACGCCGTGTCGCGCACACATTCCCGAGAAAGAGAAAGTGCGAGAACTGAGCCAAACTGTCGAGATACTTTGTGAGAAGGACGTTCTCTGACACTTGGGATGATAAAACTCGGACTGATGAAGAGGAGCGTTAGAGAGGAAGCACGGAATCCTGAGCGCGCGTGGAGTCGGTGCGCTTCGTGAAAGGAAGGAGAACAAAAAAGGGAGGCTGACATGTTCCTGCTGAAGACCCCCCCTGTGAGCTCGGCATAACAAGAGATTCGGCGTGTTGTTGTGTTGTTGGGGGAGGTTGGACAGTAAAGAGAAAAGGAGACGAAAGTCTGAGGGAAGCGGCTAATTGCGTAGTCCGTCCCTCATTACCATATCCAATGCGCGTCCGCGCGTCCGCTGGACTCCAGCCAATCCTCCCCGCCTTCACACGGCGCCGTTAATGCCGAGGCATTATTCACTATCATAATTATTATACAGACATGCGCAATCCGACGCGCAGCGGCGGCAGCCACGCCGGCTAATTTCACTTTTTTTTTTTTTTTTTTTTTCCTCCACTCCGCCACCAGACAGTTTGCGAACTTTTTCTGCGTCGATCCATTCGCTCTCCGCCGATGTATCTGCAAAACGCAGAGACATCTCGGAGCGCAAAAGCAGAAGCCTCGCCAGCACTGACGCAATCAGCATGTCCCGACGCAAGCAAGCCAAGCCGCAGCACCTCAAGTCGGACGAGGATCCCGCACTCGCCGGGGTTGTCTCCGCGCACGGTGAGTGGACGCGGATCAGCTGGAGAGTCTCTGCTCCAGGTCTTCTTTCAGCAGCTCCTGCTGTACACACTATTGTTGTTTCCTCACCGGGGTGTGGAAGGGGCTTTTTAAAACTCGGTTAAGTTTGATCCTGAATGAAAAGTCGTTTGGATTTATTTGGGTTATTGTTTGGTTTCCGTTATGGTTCATTTCTGGTGGTTTATTACGCATAAATTCGTAATAACCCTATTATAAGCAGTCATTAAACCAAGCGTGCCTTTATTAATCGTGAGGGAAGTGTGCGGTTCTCAGCGAAGAAGTTGTGCCATGTTTTATTCCTAAACCTCCGTTTGGCGTGAATGTCCCGCAGGCTGCATCCCCCGATCGGCTGTTGCTTGATGGATGACTTATAGACGATTAATATAATTAATGCACTTATTCATTTATAGCAGTTTCTTTTGCAGTATTTGGCTTTAGTATATATCAGAGGCCCCTTTGGACGGACCTATTCCTAAATGCATTTATTTTAATTACCTCCTGCATGTCAAACTTCAAAGTATTTTTTTAACAAGTCCTCGAAATCTTACAGTTTACTATATGTGTGTGTGCGCGCACACGCACAAATGGGCGTACGCAAAGAAAGAGAAGTTGGAAATATTTGATTCTCTTTTAGAAGTGTAATTCTATTGCTCATCGGGTATGCACAGAAAACATGCAGGTTGTTCAAGTTTTTAATTATGAAAAAAATCTAAATGGTCAAAATGTGAATTTTCAGTCTGCGTTAGTGTCTCCTGTCCCTCAGCGCGCCTGTCTGGCTCCGAGAAGAGCAAAATGCGGATTCGGTTGCAGGTCGAAGCCTTGTTTTGTTATGGAAATGTTTTTGTTTACCCCCTCACATAAATTTAGCACACTTGATTTGTTCCCTTTTGCTCACAATGTCGACGAGCTCGGTTGACAGAGCTCGTCCTCTCCATGCTGCAGAAAAGGCTCTTTCACGCTGTATTCTCTAATCATGCTTTTACGCACTAAAACGACCATTATAGAGTTAAAGTCACATCCTAAGAAAGGCGTAATGCTTTAGGAATTATATCAGCAACGTGGCAACGGCCGACATATAATTCTGCTTAATTTATAGCGCGCATATCACATTATACGTGCGTGTTTTGATTTTTAAATAATTTTAAATTGATGTTTTTTTTTTTTAATGAAATCGTATTGTAGAACATGCTAAGAAAATCCCATTTTATCAATGACAATTAGAGCCAGATCATTTAGTATTTCTATACAGCATGAATAAACACACACACACACGCACACGCACACACACACACACATCATTCTTCTTAAATCATAATAATCACATTTCATGGCGTCGACTGTCAAAGATGTATTTCATTTAGCCCCAAAAGGTGGCTGCTCCGAACAAATCACTATTATTTTTACATCACTATAGGCTCCTGTTGGTCAACACACGCACACGCGAACATACACGCGCGCGCACACACACACACACACACACTTTGCAGGGCTTCTTTACAATAGAAATGAGTGATGTAATCCCTGGGGAGCAGCTCTTGTTGCTTGGAGGGGGGGCTTGCACCGATGTCTCTCGGTTTATTTATCAGCTGTGTTCAGTAGATATTTACATTTGACCGTAAATATTGTTTCTGCTTTAATGTCGAGATCTCCTTTCCCAGATTTTGCGCAGATACTAAACATCCCTCAGGTCGCTGTCCTGGGGGGGACCATGAGATGAAAAGTGAACTCCCTCGTCCTGATTTTAAATGTACATGCAGCCCAAATTTATTTGATTATTATTATTATTATTATTATTATTATTATTTGCAATTTGAGAAAGAGAAAACAATCTAATGTTGATTCCGACCCGACAGCGAATAAGTGCAGAACTAGAATTTTAAAAACAACAACAACAACAATGGTTCCTATATTTTCTGCCATTTAATGCCCATCATCCTACATGGATGTGTAGCAACCACACACACACACACACACACTTACGGTGGCTAACCTATAGCATTCACACTGTTATGTTGGAGACTGGAAGTGACCGTGGAATGCCAGTCCTCGTCGGGACTCTATACTATAGCTCGCTTGTTTTTAAGGCGTACGTTGCACTGAAACAATCCCAAGCCTTTGGCAGAGCACAGGGCGCCCATACACACTTAAATAAACCTAATAATACCATGTCTCATCCAAAGCTACCTCACAGACAAGCCACAAATTTCACACTGTCAGGATATCATTGCAGCATGATCGGATTCTCTGCTGCCTATTGTCGCGGTGCAGCTCGTGACGACACTATTGATTGCTGGCCTTGACAAATCATTGCATATAATGTGGAAGGAATTCAAAAGTTCCAGTTGTCAGTCGCTGCTTCATTCGGACTTTAAATCCATATATGCTGGACTGGTGGCAAAGAGAAAGTCAAGCATTCAAGTGGTGTTGTAACTGCGCAGAGACACACATAAAACGAGACTTGAAACAAAGGATGACAAATTTAACAAGCTTTTGTCTGAACGTCTTGTTTTTAATCATTTTTTTTCCCTAGATCATTATTCTCTTTTTAACTTTTTTTTTGAGAATGTCTCTCACTGGTGTCTAAATGCATTTTAGTGAGGAAATCCTCTTGAAAAGAGAAAGAAAAAACTAAGATCAAGCACGACTATACTTGTGTGGTATATCCTGTCCTCCTCAGGCCTTCTGGACACTTGTCCCCATACAAGCATGGGTGATGGGTTGTGTGTGTGTGCGTGTGCGTGTGTGTGCTTAACCTTTGTTTAGCCTTGGCTAGCCAGGTCCTGCCTTTAGATGTCAAGCTCCTTGTACAATTAGAGCATGTGTGCCGTTGACCTTGGCAGTACAGCTTTACTCGTGTCCGAGAACAGTGACGGGCTTTTGATGTCGCCACCGCTTCCTCTTCACCGGCGGCTGTGGAGGTGTGCAGAGGAATGTGTGGGAGGCGCTGGCTCTCATGCTGCATATGAACACTTTTGTGGTTTAGAGACATTTCCCCAATTAACGGTGGAGATGTACAGCAGCAGTTTAACCCATGAAAATAAATATATGATCCAAATTAAAGTCAATATTTTTAATGTTGGCTGTAGTTGAATTTCTAACATTTCATTTCCAAACACGTCCAAACATGCATCTCGTTATGAGGCACAAAAAAAAAATATAGTGAGGAAATCCATGCTGACACTGACAACATGGCTTCCCTGCAGTGAGGCTTTGTTTGCCTTTTGTTTTAATCCCCTCTCACCGCTGGCTGCAGGCCTCTGGACCACCCACATAGTTGCGCCAAAGATGCCTTCAAGAAGGCACTCAAATATGGCTGTGTCTTAATTACTACTCAGCACTGAACACACGCCCAACATGTAAGGTCCTGATTAGGAGGAAGGAGCAGACAGCAGAGTGAGGACTATTTCACAGCAGATTTCAGCATAGGTCTAACGAGACCTCTGCTGAAAAAGTACATTTTTTGTCATTAGTGGATTTTCCTTGGCAGACATTATTTGTGTTCATTTCGGTTATACTTCCAATGCTTTATCTAGAAAGTACAGGCACAGAGGATGATTTTGGATGGCTTAGATGTTTAGAATGACTGATGATTTGATTTTAATCAAAAAATAAAAAGTGGAATATATTTCACGTTAGAATTTAGTCTCGACACATATAGAATTAGAAATGAGCTGAAGGAAATATCATCACGCTAAAAGACAGAAACTATTAACCATGCCTTTGGCCTGCTGGTGACGGGAGTCCAGCAGATCCTCCTCCTTGTGTCGACCTCTTCTGTAAATCCGCATCTTAACGGGTGACACAGTCATCCTGGACAGAGTGCCGTCATTGAATACTGTGTTGCAAATGCTTACACAAACAAATCGTTAATGTTTTCGCTGTTCAACATCTGCAGGCAGTGACACAAGCCTCTCTGTTAGTGCAGATATGACTGTATACCACACTGCAGTCACGATGACCAGGCCGATGACACACACACACACACAGACACACAGAACGGAGCTGAGGATGCTCAAGGATCTGCGAGTCAGAGGATGCATGCAATCGAGGAGAGGCTTCATCTGGTTGTGGACATGGATACATCGCTGTGCAATATATTAGATTAGGGAGGTTTAATACAAATTAATCTAAATCCTGAGGGGGAAAAATCTGAGAATTAATGGACTGTTGGAATCTGATTGTTTTGAAATGAAGACTTTTTTATAGGTTTCAATTAAAGTGAGTGGAGATCGAATGATCCTTTACTGAGAGACAATCTGTCAAATGGACAAAAATATAAATATACAAACACTTCTTCTTAAATAATCAATTTCTTGAAGAATAGCGCTGTGGCTTTGTGATCAAAGAGTCCAATGAACAATTCCCCCCTCCTGTCTTCTTTTGCATGACTTTCAGTGATGCCTCTCTTTTAGTCAGGGTTGTGATTGTTCCTCAGACGCTTGAGGAGAATGCAATCGAAAGGGGCTAAAAGAGCAGTGGACTGTCTGCAACAATAGAAAAAAAATATGGCAGTTTTTTAAAGTGGTTTTTGTAGTGAAATGACCCATTTTGAATGAAATAGAAGCATTTTTACCTTAACACAGAGTCAATGTTACCAGTGTCCGTGTCTGTGCGTTTGTGCATTTACTCAGTATACGTGCAAACTGGTCAGAATTGGAGAATTTGTAATTGCTCAATGCCTGGCTCTGTGTCTTTCACAAAAACAGTACAAAGCATGAATACCCCAGTTAGCATGCCAAATATTTCTATGTGAGATAGTGGATGCACAGATTCAATGCTTACAATCACCCTATTGACTGCAATCATCTTAATATTTGCATCTGAGTAAAATTAAGACTTTTAAAGGAATGGCATGTAGTTGTTGTTTTTTTGCATCCTTTTCTTTCTCATGCTAGAAGAAAATCAATACTCCCCTATAGATGCACACACATGCACATAGACACACATGCACCCTTTTTCCTCTTGCAATGACCACAAAATGTCGCCTTTACGCAGCTGTACAATGGCATGCTTCTGTTTTCAGTTTGAGTGCGAATGGGGATGCAAATGGGATTATTGTGAGATTACTATTGTGTACAGTGTTACATAATTCACACGCATAAAAGCATGAAGTGGCACATACATGTGGCTCATATTGAAATACTCCGTAATCGTGCCATTGTCACCAACTGTCAGAAACCACAGCATAGCCTCACCTGAATGTTGTCTTTTATTTTTATTAAGTGACTGGAGACGTTTTTTTTATTTATACATTTTGTGTTTCTAACTCTTAAATGTTTATAATTGAATAAAAAAAAATAGATTAGAAATAAAAATATCAGCATTCCTTTTACTGCATGTGCTTACAATGAATGTTGACTAATTGAAAATGCCACGTGAGAAAGGCCCGCTCAAATGAACATGAGCATTTCAAAATCAAATTCCCAAAATATGTTAGACGTAGAGGGGGGAAAACATACTTGAAGATCAGAAATATAAAGCTCTCATATTTTTATAATTTGACAAGGAAGGTCTAAAAGACTCTAGATAAGACGTTATTGACTGAAGGAGCACAGCATGCGTTTGTGTTTTATGGCGGTTTATCTATATACATACACACTCACTGTCTATACGTGTGACAAGAATGTGTCAGAGTGTGTGAGGTCAGAGGCACACAAAGGCCCCCACTTGTAATCGTATGAATGAATAAAAAAGATTGACAGTAATACCATTCTAATAACTAATCAGCTCAACACAATGCCTGCTCATTTGTGTTGACCTTTCAACCCTCAATTATGGAAATGAGTTCTGCTGTCTGCTGCTGGTCTAAGGAGATTTTCAGCCTGCTGCCACGTGCCGCTATTGTTTTCACCGGCCTTTTTTGCTTTGGATTTGAGCTTGTGAATTATGGAATGTAATAGGTAGTTACAAAAATATTATGTTTTTTTGTATAAATTTAATTTTTATGGAATTTATCAGAAAATCAAAGTCAGATGATATCAATATTTGAAGTGAAAATATTACATAATTAAAAAAGGAAAATGTGCATACACTCCATTTAATATATATATATATATATTTAAACTTTTAGTATAATATGTGATCAAATAGAAATATTATTTTGTCCACGCTGCCTGTTGTTAGGAAGGTAATCCTGAGCTTAACCAATATCCTTCTGGTGATGATTTATTGAACTACTGACACATTGATCACTCATTACCCTATTTATAGAAATTTAATTTGGGTCAGAGACTATTAATTGGTACAAGCAAATGTAGCTGAATGTAATCAGTTATTTCATTGAATTCAATTTGATTTGGATCATAGAAATTCCCATACACGTTGAGTAACATTGCACAATTAACTCACAGATGAATTGATACTTTAACCTCTTTCGCAAGAACCGTCTTCAAGTGTAACAAATCACTTCTATTAAGAATAATGTTTTTTTTTTAAATTTGTCCTGATATTTTCTAGAATTTGTGTATAAGTAATCATATTACCAGGTATATGCTGCATCTTTGATGCTAAACTGAAACGTACTGGATGCTGTGGCGGTGATTGAGCACACTTCCTACTCGTAATGAAAGGGAATATGTATACAGTGGTGGATACGCATCAAGCATAGATCTGCTTTAACATGAGAAAATACACAGACAAGGAAGGCCGTAAGTACGTAGTTTTGATCAGGTGTGAAGTGGGTCGATGTTCAGATCTTACGCTGGCTTGTTTGACTCTTGATGGTTGCATGTGGAAGAGGAAGTGGCTTACTACAACTGTGATTAAACATGTGTGACTAATCAGAGACTTTGCTGGCACTAGCATGTAATTTGTTGAGTCTTATTTCAGAGACCATGGGCGACACACACACACGCGCAGAGAGAGAGAGAGAGAGAGAATGGACTGGATATTCCAGTGTCGGCCCCTTGTTTTCATTCAGGTCAGGAGAATTACCTTTGCAATGCTATCAGAAAATGCCCAGCCATTCGAAATGCAGGTGGAAACGAGTGGGCTTGATAGCAGAGGAGAATCCTAATGGGGCCATCAAAGTCCTGATTTGTACCCAACAGAAGAGGCAGCTGTGATCTGTATGAAATATTGGAAATCAATACTTTCTATGGAATTTCATTAAGCGGCAGTATCCACAATTGATAGGCCCTCATAATTTGATGGATTGCACAAAGAAAATTATTAGCTGGCTCTATGGAGATGGTGTGAAAGAACAAACATGGGTCTTGAGAATTGGTGAACGAGGGCAATTTGTTCAGAGTAAAAAGGAGAAAAAAGAAAAGAAAAAGAATATTGATTTTGATTATGTTAAGAGAGAAAAAATCAAAGGTTAAATCTTTGCAGCGCTGCACTGCAAAATACGCGAGGATTTTTATTGATAATTTATTCATTAATTCTTCTCTTTCTTGCCCCCTCCCTTTTCTCCTTTCCCCCCTTCTGTCCCCTCACCGCCCCCCTTCCTTTAGCCCGAGGGGAAGTGCTGGATGATGCCGACAGTGGGAATGAGAGCCGCAGTGGCAGCGAGGAGACACATGTATGTGAGAAGTGTTGTGCTGAGTTCTTCAAGTGGTCTGACTTCTGTGAACATTTAAAGAATTGCACCCAAAAACCCCTGGTGCTCATAGTGAATGATAATGAAGACACACCTAACCCCTCCCAAGAGTACTCTACAGAGCCCTCCCCAGTCCCCAGCTGCTCCAGCGAGCAAGATGACAGCGAGGACCCCAGGGAAGGCAACCAGAGTTCTGCTGGTGAGGGGGATGACATCCCAGAGACAGTGACCTTAAATGAGGTCAATGTCTTAGAAAAGGAGGATGAGCAGATGGAACTTGAGTTTTCGCCTGAAAAAAATATGGATCCCGAAGAGAGAGACCTGACATCCCCCGAGCCAGACGGCTCTCTACCTCATCTCGATGATGTCCTTCCTTCCACTGTTACGAGCTACACCATGCCCAGCACCAATGTTACCTTGGAGACTCTGCATGGCACTCGGGTTGCAGTTGCTCAGTTTTCACAGAGCGTGAGGGCAGCAGTGGGCAACGGGGTTTCCACCATGGCTATTCCCATGATCCTCGACCAGTTGATGGCCCTCCAGCAGCAGCAGATACATCAGCTCCAGCTGATCGAACAAATTCGTAGTCAGGTGGCGTTGATGAACAGGCAATCTGCCTCGCAGCCTGCTCTCAACCACCATCAAAGCAATGCTGCTGGAAGCCAGGGCCATGCACCCTCCTGTGTTCCTGCTGTTGCAAGTCAGCTTCAGTTACACAACTTAATCACACCCCCTGTCCATCAGCTGCCAGTTAGGCTGCCAGCCACTCTCAATGGTCAAGGCCCTTCACCCTTGACCTCAGCAGGAGAAGGGCTTCTCGCTCATGCACCACAAAGTGGCAGTCAGCCATCTAACTCTTCGAACCCCAGCACATCCTCCAATAACTCTGTATTTCCTCCGCACAGAGGTAGTGGATTGTCATCTCTACTTCCCTCTTTCTCATCCTCAGCCATGAACAGCAACATTAGCACTAGTTGTAGTGTCACAGGAGTGGGAGGTATCATTAGCAGCTCAGCTCTTCCCAGGAACTCCACCACTCCTCCCTCACTCGGTCACAGCAGCCTCCTGAGCTCTGCCTCCAGTCTACCGCTGATACCTCACAGCTCTTCCAGCAGTGTTATCTTCCCCAACCCACTGGCCAGCATAGCAGCCACAGCCAATGCACTTGACCCCCTCGCTGCTCTGATGAAGCACCGCAAGGGGAAGCCCCCAAATGTGTCTGTGTTTGACACCAAGCCCAGTTCTGAGGACCCATTCTTCAAGCATAAGTGTCGGTTCTGTGCCAAGGTGTTCGGCAGCGACAGTGCCCTACAGATCCACCTGCGTTCCCACACTGGAGAAAGGCCCTTCAAATGCAACATATGTGGCAACCGTTTCTCCACCAAGGGAAATCTGAAAGTACACTTCCAGAGGCACAAAGAGAAATACCCACATATTCAGATGAACCCCTACCCTGTTCCCGAGTACCTGGACAATGTGCCCACAAGCTCAGGCATCCCATATGGAATGTCTTTGCCACCAGAAAAACCTGTCACCACATGGCTAGACAGCAAACCTGTCCTCCCCACGGTTCCCACTTCAGTCGGGCTCCAACTGCCTCCCACGTTGTCAAGTATGATCGGAGGTTTTGGGGAGTCTCCTAGCATTACCCCACTCAACAGGTCCCCTCAGAGGCCCTCTCCACCATCCAGCGAGTGTGCATCTTTGTCCCCTAATATCGTCACTGACTCTGGTCTAACCACTATTTCACTGTCCCCAAAATCCAGCCTAGGAAATGATGCACCTCCTCTCTTGAAACCCGAAGGAGTTCTTCTGCCTCCAAGCTGCTCTACGAGGCCGGGAGAGAACACAACCACCACAACTACAGTAACTCAAGTGGTCTTTCCCTCTAATATCACTTCCACAACATCATCAAACAGCGGTCAAATGTCTGAACCTGTCACGAGCCCCAACTCCATTTCTAACTCCGTTTCTCATCCTGTCCTTCCCATGCTCTCAGATCAGTTCAAGGCCAAGTTCCCTTTTGGGGGCCTGCTTGACTCTATGCAAACATCAGAAACGTCAAAATTGCAGCAGCTTGTTGAGAATATTGACAAGAAAATGACCGACCCAAACCAGTGTGTCATCTGTCACCGTGTTCTGAGCTGTCAGAGTGCTCTCAAGATGCACTACCGCATCCACACTGGTGAGAGGCCTTTCAAGTGCAAGATATGTGGGCGGGCGTTCACCACCAAGGGGAACCTGAAAACACACTTTGGTGTCCACAGATCCAAACCCCCACTTCGAGTCCAGCACTCCTGCCCTATATGTCAGAAGAAGTTCACCAATGCTGTTGTTTTGCAGCAGCATATTCGTATGCACATGGGAGGGCAGATCCCCAACACTCCGGTCCCTGAAAGCATGCAGGAGATGGACACTGACCTCCCACATGATGAGAAGAGCTTTGATGCAATGAGTAATTATGATGACGACCTTCTGGATGAAATGGAGCAGGCAATGGATGATGAAGCTGACTTTAAGGATCTCGAAATGGACCCATTGAAACCTTATTCACCTGGGAGCTCCCCACCGACTTCCATCATTTCCAGCATTGCTGCAATGGAAAATCAGATGAAGATGATCGACTCCACTGCCAACATGACCCGTTCATTTGGTCAAAGGTTTACACAGAACGGCAGCATCTTTGGTGGAGAGACGGATTGCTTTGCTACTGATTCCCTGTTTATGGGGGGGGATACTGAAGGTCAAAGCCTGGGGAGCCCCGCTTTGTCTGAGTCCTCTGGCTCCATGCAGCATTTGTCCCCAGCTCACAGCCATTCAGAAAGCCAGCTATCGAAGTCTCCAGCTACACTCAACAATATCAACCACAGCAATGCTACGACAGCAGAGGAGGGCCCGGAGAACAATACGGCTGGTTTGGCAACTGTGAAGTCGGAAAAATCTGAGACCCCATCTCCGCTGTCAGGAACTGAAGGCACGGGGGCCCTTGACCTGACTGCCACTCAACCTGGCAGGCACTTTATCAAGGAGGAGAGCCACTTCAACATGCTGTTTCTAAATAGAGATCGAGGTGTGTATGTGCACAGTAAACTCAAACTCAGTGCATTATATAAAGTAGGTTAATTATCTAAACAGGTCAACTAGTTAGTTATTACTAAAAAAATAAGGTACCAACATTAACGCCTTCTCAGTTTTTTTTATAAGAAAGTAAATATATGATATTTGATCACCAGAGAATTGACTGATTGCTAAATAAACAAAGTCCTAACACCTTATTTAGACAGTTGAGCTTGACAAGAAGGAACTCTTGACAATTTCAAGCAGCTGCCTTTGCTGCCATATGTTTCTCATGGTTTGAAAAAATGACGTATAGATTTAATCTCATTATTCTCACACTAATATGATCACTTTCTCTTCTTCTTTAGGGCTGAGCACTCCTAATCTGGCTAGCACTGCATCGAATATGATCAAAATGGAAATGAATGGACATGGGAGGTCTCTGAGCAACAACTCCCACATGCCTGTGAGCATCCAGGTTCCTGCTGCAGTGCCCCAGACCACTATGAGCCCCAGCATCAACCCAATGTTGGCTCCCCCACCTCCTCGACGTACTCCTAAGCAGCACAACTGCCACTCCTGTGGGAAGAACTTTTCCTCAGCGAGTGCTCTGCAAATCCATGAGCGCACACACACTGGGGAAAAACCTTTTGCCTGCTCTATTTGTGGAAGGGCTTTCACCACAAAGGGCAATCTGAAGGTACCAGTCAGTAATTAGAATATTACATTAATGGGGTTAACCCAGTTCAAAAGGCATGCCAT